>NC_056728.1:1999784085-2000000000 GCF_019279795.1 Protopterus annectens
AACTGTCTACTTTCAATTTTGCTTCCAGGTCCTGTTTTCCTGAGCTTGGGTGCTTCGTGGTATTTGTTGCTTCTTTTTTGGACTTATTGGCTTTTGAGGCTCATGGCAGAAGGAATGGAAGCTGAAGCCTTTCTACAAACGCCGGCAATACTTAGAGACGATGCAGATGAACCGGACACAGTCCTGGTTACAAGAGGAGAGTTTAAACAAGTACTCTCGCTTTTGACACAGTTGACTTCTCATCTCAACGAATGAACACAAATTTCAAGTTTTCAGGTTCGTGGTAATCAGCAGCAACTAATAAACGGCTCTAACGGTCGTGTTATGGCCGGAACAACAGAAAGTAACCCCACGCCATCCAACAGAGGATTAAACAACAATGTTTTACTTCCTAACGGTGTTGGGCAGGCCAGCACTAATACTAATTCTTTTAACGAGAACAATGGGCACAAAAAGAAATTTGATTTTGGCGCCAGGACTGCACAGCAATTTTCCTTTAAAAAAGGTACTGGATTAAACGATAATATTCACAACGTTGAAAACAATTTTTTAGACTTTAAGGAAAAACTTTATTTATATAAAAACAATCAAACGGAGATTAATTATTTGAACGAATGTATACATGTGCAAAGGGTCCCTAAAGGCTTACGCTATTTTAAGTTTCCTAATAATGTTCAGCATGGCTCTAACTTATAGGAACAGCTCTGTGACATTTTTAATAGGGCAGGTTTAGAAATGTTAAAATGTATGGTCAATGAATATGAGAAAAAAGCAGACAACCTGTTAAAAGATTTGAATGGGTTGAATGATAGAATGGTAAAGGATGAAAAGTTTTTTAGTGTTAAAAGAGACTATGATAGATTGTTTGAGGAAATTGACCAACATTGTAATAAACCGGAAAATCAGGAAACTAGAAAGGGACTTAGATGAATACAGGGAAGGGAAAGCCTTCCCCCTTCCATACACAAAGGGAAGGAGAAACAATGTAAATGAAAATGTATTTATTGAAATGGGTGGGGAGAATAGATTTGACCAACCCACTAACAGGGGAACAGATGTAGTTAGGAGGAGTGAAAGGATAGCCGTAAAGAATAGAAAACCTTCGGCACAGGATTTTCAGTTTCCCCCCAGGAGAGGAAGGGGACGCAGAGACCAGCAAAACAGCTGGAACCATCCCCTGAACTGAACGAACAACTTGAAGTGAACGTAGTGATAGCCCCTGGCCAGAATAATGGGAGACAAATAATATCTAGAAAGAACAATTTCACCATTTTTAATTACACTGACTCACTAAGAATTATTTTGGTTTATTTTCTAAGGGTTTCCACTTTGTTCCCTTAAGGCCTTCCTTTGTGGTTAATACCTTGATAGACTTAAAAATGTTTTTGAGACAACTGAATCTAAATGTACTTTTTAAAGCTCAGGAGAACTCTTGCAAAATCCTCACCAGGAAGAGTACTTTTAACCCTCCCATTCATCCCTCATTAAAAATATTTGAAGAGCTTGTGGAGAATGATATTAGGAAGCTTGAACAACAAAATTACACCATGTTTCCAAAAAATATATCTGAAGATCAATTGGCATTAATCAAGCACTTGAGAAAAGAGGGATGTAGGGTTATGAAACTGGACAAAGGAGGGGGAATGGTCCTTATGTACACTATTGATTATGAAGCATTTATACATGACATGTTACAGGATCCTGAGCAGTATGATTTAGTCTCAAAAAATGAGATTTATATAGCATATGCTAAAATAAACTATCAGCTACAAGATCACTTATTACAAAATGTGATAAATGAACAACTTTACAACTATTTATTTGTTAAAAAACCGAAGATAGCTCAAATTTTTGGGATCCCTAAGACACATAAGTCAATAGATCCACTTAAATTTAGACAAATTGTTTCTGGGGAGGGGAGTGTTATGGAATCCTTGGCAAAATTGATTGACTTTTGTCTAAAACAACAAATAGCTAAAATGAAGCATATTTGCAAGGATTCTTGGGAGTTCCTGAAAGGGATTGACCAAGCTTTTTACCATTCAAAAACAATTATGGTCACAGTAGATGTCATTGATTTGTTTCCGAGTATCCCACACCAGACAGGTTTAGAGTGGTTTGGGTACTATTTAAGTACTGAATCAGGACTGAGTTCTGGAATAATAAATCTCCTCTTAGAACTTATGGAGCTGGTACTAGAAAATAACTTTATGCACTTTAATGGCGAATTTTATCGTCAGAAAAAAGGGGTGGCAATGGGGGCCTCTTGTGCCTCTCTTTAAGCCAACCTTGTTTTGTATTATTGGGAAAAGAACTTTATCTTTACAAGTCAATGGTACCAGGACATAATATATTACCGGAGATTTTTAGATGACATCTGTATTTTATGGAAAGGGGACGAGAAGAGTCTTATAGATTTTCTTGATTACATTAACAACACAACACCATTTCTGAGGTTTACTCACAAGATCAACAATGATAGGTTGAATTATTTGGATGTCACCTTGTTTAAAGATCATATTAATAAATGCTTTCAGTCAAAAATACACAGGAAGAGTTCCTTTTCTAATGCCTATCTCAACTATCATAGTGGACACCCTTTTTATCAAAAAAAGGGAATAGTAAAGGGACAACTGATTCGAGCTTCATGAATGTCTAGTACTTTAGACATTTTTAAGGAAGAAATCAGGACTTTGAAGAAACTTTTTTATGGAAAAGGACTACCCTGAAAGTTTAATAGAGAGCTTAGTATTAGAAGTGACCCAAAATAGAGATGTTAAATATGATCCTTTACTGGGCTGTGGTTTTACTGAACTGTCCCACATTCAACAGGTAGATAGTCTTTATCCAAAAAGTAGTTTTGTATATACCTTCTCCAGTAACTCAGACAAAATTGAACAAATTGTACGTAAATACTGGCCTATTCTTAGGTTGCAGGAAGAAATCAAAGCCCATACCCCATTAACTCCACATTTTGTTAGGAAAAGGGTATGAACCTAAAGGAACTCCTAGAGCGTAAGCAAGAGAACAAATTAGACAGGGTTAAGAGGGAACTGGGCACTTATGCATGTGGGAGTTGCAAGCAATGTTATGCCATGTTAAACCAAAGTCCCTTATATCTTCCCTCTAGGAAGTTTAGATATAGTCCAATGAGGTATTTTAATTGTGCGGTGAAAGGGGTAGTATATCTTGGGTGTTGTATGACTTGCCACAGTTTCTATGTAGGCAAGACAGAGAGAGTTTTTAGGAGAAGGGTATACGAACACTTCAATGACATTACCAACTGCAAGGAGAGCAATGCTTTCTACAAGCACTCCTTGCTTTGTAAAGACATGATCATAAAGTTTGTAGTTTTAGACCAGATCACACCAGGCATTTGTGGGGGTAGCTGGGAAACCAGGTTGGAATATAGAGAGTTATTTTGGCAACTTAAACTAGATTCCAACAGGTTTCCCATCTTGAATGATAGTCTAAACATTAGTAGTGTTTTGAAACTGAGGCAAGCTCGGCTTTAGGAAAGGAGGTTGTACAGATTATTTTTATTAATTAAACCATGGATTTATTAGGAATTTTATACTGTACACATTTTTTTGGTTTATCCAAATATTAGATTTGTCAATATAGAGAGTTTCTGATTGTAGGGCAATGGGCTTCATTGTATTTTTATTTATTACTTTCTACTTAGGATTTTTACATTGCACAGTGTTGTGCGGAATGCATTTTGCTGTCCTCAGGCCGTATAGCTGTAGTAGGCCTCACTGGCTTAGTCCCACAGCATTTAACCACCACATAACATATACCTGCACTGCTTGCTGTTTTCAATGCCACACACTACAACCTACATAGATATGTGCACATAGCAACCTTCAACTACATATATATGTCTAGCCTTCACTAACTGTTGCAGTATGTCCTTTGCCCTATGCACATCTGCATTTACATATAGATACAGACTGCGCCCACATATGGAGGGTTCACAGTATGTACAGTACCCTTCAGACACATCATTCAGATGCCAGCAAATACAAATCTGTTACATACCTTACCTTTGTATTTCTTACCTCTGTCTGTTGTACCTGTTGACGTTTATTTTTCTTTTTAAATATTTTTTTTTTTTTGGTGTCTCCAAACACCTCTGTTTGTTCATTTGTCTGTCTGTCTCTCTCTCGCTTGCTCTCTCTCTCTCCATATGCTGCAATGATATTATTGGATGTGTGGACAGCAAGTACAGGCAGCTTTTGTAGGTATCTGCACATCTGCATGTGATGGCCTCTGCACCAATTGGTGCCCACCATTTAGTAATTGCATGCAGCCTGCTGTGTGCTAATTGCAGTTCTCACTGTGATTTCAGGACACTGCTATAAAATGATAGGTTAGGTAGGCATAGGCCTTTCTGTTCTACAAGGTGGGGACCATGCTTGTTTGCTGTGGACACTGTTGTGTGAGTCAGAAAGTTGGTATTTGTCTCATATCTGAAGCTGGGTTGTAGCCAGTGAAATGCATGTTGTACTGAAACCTGACTGTTGCTTCTTCCAGTACACTTTTCTCAGTGTGTCAGTTTACTCACACCTCCTAATGCTAACACTGGATACATGGGAGTATGTACTTTCTTTTGGAATTAGGGAATTAACTAGCATACAACAGTGGTTATTGCAATGTATTGCTCTGGCTTTCCTATTTTCCCTTTACATTCACTCCTTGTAATGCATCGAAGCACCCAAGCTCAGGAAAACAGGACCCGGAAGCAAAATTGAAAGTAGACAGCCTCTTTAAAGTGCAAAAGCTATTCAATCTTGTTTTGAAACTTTTTTATTGTAAAAACATAAAACTCAACCAAAATCCACCAAGCGCTTTCACTCGGGTAAATCCTAGCTTTATCAAGGAAATAGTGAGTCGATGATTTACTTTATTAAATAGTTTCCGTTGAATCATCTGACTAATTAAACAATTATCCTGTGTTTTTTTATGTTTTTACAATAAAAAAGTTTCAAAACAAGATTGAGTAGCTTTTGCACTTTAAAGAGGCTAACTGTCTACTTTCAATTTTGCTTCCAGGTCCTGTTTTCCTGAGCTTGGGTGCTTCGTGGTATTTGTTGCTTCTTTTTTGGACTTATTGGCTTTTGAGGCTCATGGCAGAAGGAATGGAAGCTGAAGCCTTTCTACAAACGCCGGCAATACTTAGAGACGATGCAGATGAACCGGACACATTCCCGGTTACAAGAGGAGAGTTTAAACAAGTACTCTCGCTTTTGACACAGTTGACTTCTCATCTCAATGAACGAACACAAATTTCCAGTTTTCAGGTTCCTGGTAATCAGCAGCAACTAATAAACGGCTCTAACGGTCGTGTTTTGGCTGGAACAACAGAAAGTAACCCCACGCCATCCAACAGAGGATTAAACAACAATGTTTTACTTCCTAACGGTGTTGGGCAGGCCAGCACTAATACTAATTCTTTTATCGAGAACAATGGGCACAAAAAGAAATTTGATTTTGGTGTCTGGACTGCACAGCAATTTTCCTTTAAAAAAGGTACTGGGTTAAACGATAATATTCGCAACGTTGAAAACAATTTTTTAGACTTTAAGGAAAAACTTTATTTATATAAAAACAATCAAACGGAGATTAATTATTTGAACGAATGTATACATGTGCAAAGGGTCCCTAAAGGCTTACGCTATTTTAAGTTTCCTAATAATGTTCTGCATGGCTCTAACTTATACGAACAGCTCTGTGACATTTTTAATAGGGCAGGTTTAGAAATGTTAAAATGTATGGTCAATGAATATGAGAAAAAAGCAGACAACCTGTTAAAAGATTTGAATGGGTTGAATGATAGAATGGTAAAGGATGAAAAGTTTTTTAGTGTTAAAAGAGACTATGATAGATTGTTTGAGGAAATTGACCAACATTGTAGCAAAGTAATAAACCGGAAAATCAGGAAACTAGAAAGGGACTTAGATGAATACAGGGAAGGGAAAGCCTTCCCCCTTCCATACACAAAGGGAAGGAGAAACAATGTAAATGAAAACATATTTATTGAAATGGGTGGGGAGAATAGATTTGACCAACCCACTAACAGGGGAACAGATGTAGTTAAAAGGAGTGAAAGGATAGCCGTAAAGAATAGAAAACCTTCGGCACAGGATTTTCAGTTTCCCCCCAGGAGAGGGAGGGGACGCAGAGACCAGCAAAACAGCTGGAACCATCCCCTGAACTGAATGAACAACTTGAAGTGAACGTAGTGATAGCCCCTGGCCAGTATAATGGGAGACAAATAATATCTAGAAAGAACAATTTCACCATTTTTAATTACACTGACTTGGAACTCACTAAGAATTATTTTGATTTATTTTCTAAGGGTTTCCACTTTGTTCCCTTAAGGCCTTCCTTTGTGGTTAATACCTTGATAGACTTAAAAATGTTTTTGAGACAACTGAATCTAAATGTACTTTTTAAAGGTCAGGAGAACTCTTGCAAAATCCTCACCAGGAGGAGTACTTTTCACCCTCCCATTCATCCCTCATTAAAAATATTTGAAGAGCTTGTGGAGAATGATATTAGGAAGCTGGAACAACAAAATTACACCACATTTCCAAAAAATATATCTGAAGATCAATTGGCATTAATCAAGCACTTGAGAAAAGAGGGATGTAGGGTTATGAAACTGGACAAAGGAGGGGGGACGGTCCTTATGTACACTACTGATTATGAAGCATTTATACATGACATGTTACAGGATCCTGAGCAGTATGATTTAGTCTCTAAAATTGAGATTTATATAGCATATGCTAAAATAAACTATCAGCTACAAGATCACTTATTACAAAATGCGATAAATGAACAACTTTACAACTATTTATTTGTTAACAAACCGAAGATAGCTCAAATTTTTGGGATCCCTAAGACACATAAATCAATAGATCCACTTAAATTTAGACTAATTGTTTCTGGGGAGGGGAGTGTTATGGAACCCTTGGCAAAATTGATTGACTTTTGTCTAAAACAACAAATAGCTAAAATAAAGCATATTTGCAAGGATTTTTGGGAGTTCCTGAAGGGGATTGACCAAGCTTTTTACCATTCAAACACAATTATGGTCACAGTAGATGTCATTGATTTGTTTCCGAGTATCCCACACCAGACAGGTTTAGAGTGGTTTGGGTACTATTTAAGTACTGAATCAGGACTGAGTTCTGGAACAATAAATCTCCTCTTAGAACTTATGGAGCTGGTACTAGAAAATAACTTTATGCACTTTAATGGCGAATTTTATTGTCAGAAAAAAGGGGTGGCAATGGGGGCCTCTTGTGCCTCTCTTTAAGCCAACCTTGTTTTGTATTATTGGGAAAAGAACTTTATCTTTACAAGTCAATGGTACCAGGACATAATATATCACCGGAGATTTTTAGATGACATCTGTATTTTATGGAAAGGGGACGAGAAGAGTCTTATAGATTTTCTTGATTACATTAACAACACAACACCATTTCTGAGGTTTACTCACAAGATCAACAATGATAGGTTGAATTATTTGGATGTCACCTTGTTTAAAGATCATGTTAATAAATGCTTTCAGTCAAAAATACACAGGAAGAGTTCCTTTTCTAATGCCTATCTCAACTATCATAGTGGACACCCTTTTTATCAAAAAAAGTGAATAGTAAAGGGACAACTGATTTGAGCTTCATGAATGTCTAGTACTTTAGACATTTTTAAGGAAGAAATCAGGACTTTGAAGAAACTTTTTATGGAAAAGGACTACCCTGAAAGTTTAATAGAGAGCTTAGTATTAGAAGTGACCCAAAATAGAGATGTTAAATATGATCCTTTACTGGGCTCTGGTTTTACTGAACTGTCCCACATTCAACAGGTAGATAGTCTTTATCCAAAAAGTAGTTTTGTATATACCTTCTCCAGTAACTCGGACAAAATTGAACAAATTGTACGTAAATACTGGCCTATTCTTAGGTTGCAGGAAGAAATCAAAGCCCACACCCCATTAACTCCACATTTTGTTAGGAAAAGGGACATGAACTTAAAGGAACTCCTAGAGGGTAAGCAAGAGAACAAATTAGACAGGGTTAAGAGGAAACTGGGCACTTATGCATGTGGGAGTTGCAAGCAATGTTATGCCATGTTAAACCAAAGTCCTTTATATCTTCCCTCTAGGAAGTTTAGATATAGTCCAACGAGGTATTTTAATTGTGGGGTGAAAGGGGTAGTATATCTTGGGTGTTGTATGACTTGCCACAGTTTCTATGTAGGCAAGACAGAGAGAGTTTTTAGGAGAAGGGTATACGAACACTTCAATGACATTACCAACTGCAAGGAGAGCAATGCTTTCTACAAGCACTCCTTGCTTTGTAAAGACATGATCATAAAGTTTGTAGTTTTAGACCAGATCACACCAGACATTTGTGGGGGTAGCTGGGAAACCAGGTTGGAATATAGAGAGTTATTTTGGCAACTTAAACTAGATTCCAACAGGTTTCCCGGCTTGAATGATAGTCTAAACATTAGTAGTGTTTTGAAACTGAGGCAAGCTTGGCTTTAGGAAAGGAGGTTGTACAGATTATTTTTATTAATTAAACCATGGATTTATTAGGAATTTTATACTGTACACATTTTTTTGGTTTATCCAAATATTAGATTTGTCAATATAGAGAGTTTATGATTGTAGGGCAATGGGCTTCATTGTATTTTTATTTATTACTTTCTACTTAGGATTTTTACATTGCTGGTTTCTAATGACATGCATTGTAGAACTTTTAACAACTAATACCTGCTTAAGATATTAAGTTTTCTTGGCTACATATGTTTTGACATTTAGTTTTTAAATTTATGGAAACACTAAATATTTTTAAGGGACAAGTTTTTTGTTAAAGCCATTTTAATATAAGAATGGTATTTAGTTTTACAATTGAAAGAAACAGCACTTAACATAAAAGCTTAAAATATTTGTTTTCTAAGTATTTTTATTCATAAAAGGTAAACACAAGATAATTGTATAATTAGTCAGATGATTCAACAGAAACTATTTAATAAAGTAAATCATCGACTCACTATTTCCTTGATAAAGCTCGGATTTACCCGAGTGAAAGCGCTTCATGGATTTTGGTTGAGTTTTATGTTTTTACAATAAAAAAGTTTCAAAACAAGATTGAGTAGCTTTTGCACTTTAAAGAGGCTAACTGTCTACTTTCAATTTTGCTTCCGGGTTCTGTTTTCCTGAGCTTGGGTGCTTCATGGTATTTGTTGCTTCTTTTTTGGACTCCTTGTAATGCATGTTACATTTCTTTCTTGCAATGTAATGCTCTGGCTTTCCTATTTCTCCTTTACATTCACTCCTTATAATGCATGTTATATTTCTTTCTTGTAATGTATTGCTCTGGCTTTCCTATATTCCCTTTACATTCACTCTTTGTAATGCACGTTATATGTCTGTCTTGAAATGTATTGCTCTGGCTTTCCTGTTTTCCCTTTAAATCCACTCCTTTTAATGCATGTTACATTTCTTTTTGAAATCTATTGCTCTGGCTTTACTATATTCCCTTTACATTCACTCTTTGTAATGCATGTTATATGTATATCTTGAAATGTATTGCTCTGGCTTTCCTATTTTCCCTTTACATCCACTCCTTTTAATGCATGTTATCTTTCTTTCTTGAAATGTATTGCTCTGGCTTCCCTATTTTCCCTTTACATTCACTCCTTTTAATGCATGTTATATTTCTTGCAGCACAAAGCTATTGTATATCTGCTGTGGCTTAGTGGTATGTCATGCAGACTAGTGAGTCCAAGGTGTGGGATTTTAAACTGACAAGGATATTTTATTTTGCTGCTGAGCAGTACAAGGGCCTTGTCATACAGAGTGACTAAAGCACTTTTAAGCAGTTGTAAGCAGGTTTGCACAGGTTTGCGCGATGCTTAGCTAAGTGCACACAAGATCACACTCACGCACTCACATAAAGCACTGCCAAACTCTGGGCAACTTTATTTCACTGGGTAAAGTGCTGCTAAACTCTGGGCAAATTTATTTAGCTGGGTAAAGCGCTGCTAAACTCTGGGCAACTGTATTTAGCTAGGTAAAGCACTGCTTAAATCCTTATATCAAATCAAAATGGTCATATCATACCATTCCACATAACCTGCTGGTAAAGACCCACAGTACAAGATTTGTGTTATGGCATTCCTATTTTCTTTTTACATTCCCTCATAGTAGTGCATGATATATTTATTACAGCACAAAGTTATTGTATATCTGCTGTGGCTGAGTGGTAATTCATGCAGTCTAGTGTGTCCAAGGTCTGGGGTTGGAGACTGACAGGGGTATTTTATTTTGCTGATGAGCAGACTACAGGCCTTGTCATACAGAGTGACTAAGGCACTTTTAAGCAGTTGTAAGTGGGTTTGCGTGTGTTTGCATGATGCTTACCTACACTTATCTACACTTAGCTAAGCGCACACAAGCGCATACCCACTGACTACTGCTTAAAAGTGCTTACTCCTGCTAACACCCGTGCTAATTTCTTTTAAAGAAAAGAAAATGGGGAAATAGGAAAGTGGTGAAAAAGACGACATAAAGAGGGTAGGACATTAAGAAAACAAGCTCGGGATGTGCAGGAAGGATGAAGGGAAAGCCCATAGCTGCCTAATTCTTTACCAGCAACAGCTGTGCATATGTTAGAAATTTAGAGTGAGATTTGAAACCTTCCACCCCTGAAAGAGGAGTGAGGACAACAAAGTATGTTGTACAGCAAATTGTAATTATCAGTTTACATGTCCAGCAGACATGTGTGCGAAATGGGCAGATATGTATGGGGCATAATTTTTTTGTGGGTACAGATTGCCCTTTTTTTATTTTTTTTTCAGGTAAGAGTGGAATGTGAGGTAAAGGAAGTAGGAATATTGAGGGAGATGGGTTGGAGAGGTTAACAGACAAGACAAGCAAGACACATACAAGGGCAGTGTATGACACGTGGTGGGTACACACAATTGATGGGAACGGATGTTTGGATATCGCAAGCCCATGAGCCCATAGATGGCAGCAGTGGAACTGAGATCTTCACCCATGGGCAGTTACCACTGTGCCTTCACAGCCCAGGCCGAGGCTGTGCTGTGGGCTGGATAGGAGGGGCAGGCACACCCTTGAGCTGCGCCACTCTCGCCTCAAGCTGGCATAGGGGATCAGTCACAGAACGCCTGATCTCACTACGCACCACAGACCGGACCCTTTGGAGGGTGAGTGGAGGCTCTCCTCCAGCCATGCTTGCAGAGGGGGGGTGAGCCCCATCCCCTGCAGCACTTCCACCCAAAGGTGGCACAGGGCCACCGGAGGAGGAGGTCCCAGGCTGGGCACTGGTGCCAGGTGCAATTGCCAGCTGAGGTGGGAGAGGTGGGTCCACTGGGACCCGCCTTCTCAGTTGTCCTATGTTTAGCAGTATTTAGTGGCATTTTGGGTTAGTAACAAACAACACTATTCCAAATTAGTTGTAACAGCATGCATTAGTATTCCCATTAACCAAACACACATGGATTCCAAACGTTGAACAGCAAGCATAACACTTGCATATTTAGAACAACAGTGGACATTCCAACAGCATGCAGGGTTGATTGGTGGCAACAGGCCATCAGCTTTGGATATGTGAACAGGGCACATGCATCAACGTACATGCAGATATGTATAAACCAACAGGACAAATGTCCATAGGAATTAATTGTGAATGCACATACCCAGTTTCGTGTGGAATGGCATCATTTGTGAACATAACGTAGGGTGGTAAAATATTACATTAACAACTTAAAATACCTATACATGTATTGTACATTCCTACTAGATGCAGATATATATCCCCTACATGTATAAGTACAGTTCCCTGTATGTAACCTTAGAAATGTTGGTGATGGAGATGTTACTGCTACATTAATATACATTCCATTTGTATTCATATATGTTCATATCTGGCTGTGTTCAGGTAAAGTATCCTGCTACATTTGAACAGTTACGTACAGTTCTAGCAACACACTGACATTTGTGGGATCACAAGCACAAGCTGCTCATGTACCGGATTAACATGTACATACTATACATGAAACAGTTGAGGACTATAAATATTCTTCTGAGATACTGGCATTCTCATCAGCCAGTTTATATGGGCCTAGATAACTGTGGATGTTCAGCAATTCATACAACCATACTATCTCCCTAATGCAAGGGTACAACAACATATCCAAAATGTGGGACGGACACAGTCCAGGTATTGTACTTTATTAAAAACATTTCACTCTTTGATTGTGGCTGTCTCATTCATTTCATAATGTAGTGCATGCAGTATACCTTTATTACAGACTTCTTACACCTTTATTGGTAGCTTCAAACTCTTTCTCACACTCTCTCACTTATTTTATATTTACATTTCAGGATGGTACTTCATTCCAGGCTTTATTAACATTTATTACTGGGTTACAACAATCCTTTCCAGCTGACTCACTTATTTCATATGACAGTATATACAAGAATGTATTCAAGACTTGTCTGTCCTTTATTGATGGATTAGTAAACTCATTTTCAGGCTGAAGCAGTTATCTGATATTACAATACAGGTGGAAACTCTATTTGAGACTTGTTTACTCTTTATTAATGGATTACAATACTCTTTTTCAGGCTGCATCACTTATCTGGTCTAAGAATACTAGCAGAAGCTTTATTCTAGGCTTATTTGACCTTTATTACTGGGTTACAACACTGAACTCTTTTACAGGCTGTCTCACTTATATTCTATAATAATACCAGCTGAATAATTACTAACCTTCCTGGTGGCGCAGCCTTAACAGTCTATCAGCATAGGCTTGCCGATTCTTGGAACGAACACCTGCAGCTGTAATATAAATGAAGGGATATTGGAACATACCTATCCATACTATAGGCTAGGATAGCATTTCTTACATACTTAATTACATGGATACTTACTCAGCAGTGGGGCATTGGGCATATGACGGGCCTCCTGGATCCATCGGTTCAGTTGGTCCTCCTTTCGATGTTTCAGGTCCGCATGGTGGTGACGGACCTGCTCACCAGTCCTGGGAATGCCTGTGGCACTGGTAAGATCATGTGCCAACTGGTTCCACTTCTCTGCCTTGTATGCTCCCCATTGAACCTGGCCCTGCATGAGTCAGCCTTCATGATGGTGGACTAGGAGCCAGACCATATATTTGGACTCCTCAATGCCCCACCTTTGCGCTCTAAAGTGATTACCCTCTCCGACGCCTGCCATCCTGACTGCACATGGGTACCACAATCAGTTATGGTGTGTATTCCCACCTTTGGAGTTTATATATGCCGGTTTTCCCGCACTTATTTGTGATTGGCCATTTTGGACATTTATCAGCTAAGAGCAAACAGGCTTTGTCATGGTTATATTTTCATTCATTCCTATATGTATAGTAATACTGGATTTCTAAGTACAACTGTCATGGCTTGGTGGTTCAGTACTTTGACTATGGTGCACAGTATCCCGGGTTCGACCCTTGTCATTGCTTTTTTATTTTACTACTGTCTAGACAGGCTAGGAGGTGCATCTGTGTAAAGGCGACTTTGCTACACGTTGCCCAACATTGCCCGACGGTAAGCTGGTTGGCGCGCTGCGCAGCTCCGCTCAAATGGCTTACACTGGGTAAAGTGTTATTTAGCTATGAGCAGTCATATTAAGCTGGGTTCAGCGCTGTTTAGCTACGGGCACTCATATTAAGCTGGGTTCAGCACTGTTTAGCTACGGGCACTCATATTAAGCTGGGTAAAGTGCTGTTTAGCTACGGGCACTCATATTAAGCTAGGTAAAGCACTGCTTCGCTATGGGCACTCATATTAAGCTTGTTAAAGCGCTGCTAAGCTACGGGCAATTATGATCCTTTTTATATATACATAATATAGGTTGTGTTCACAAATACATGGGCCATTTCATTACATTTTACTTAAATTATATTTATATATGTCGGGGAATTGCTTCATACTTATTTAAAGAAAAATGGAGAGGGATGTTGTGGGGCTCGAACCGTGACTACCTCCTCTTTGGGTGACATCTCTACCCCTATGCTATTGCTACTTGGCTTAATTTGCATATGTAGATCTTATATGCTTTTCAATATCATATCTGCTAACTGTGGCTGAGTGAAGGGCATACCTGCGCAAATGAGAGCAAAAGCGGGCAAACATATTGGAAATTATAAAAAAACATGAAATGGTTATTTTTACATTTTAAACATTTTCACTAGGGTTTAGTCTGTGGGGATGTGTGGTGTGTTTCTATCAGGACTCTAACTCTTCTGGGGACGTGTCCCTTTGCAGTACTCGGCAATTGGACATGCCCCCTACTTTCCTACATGGGCCGTGTTAGACTAGAGTATGAGTCAGCATGCCCTTATGAATATTCATGGCGCGCTGACATCATACCGTTCAACTGCAGCCTCCGAGTAAGACTTATTAAGTCTTACACGGAGGATTCGTGAATCCGGGGGAACGTTTATCCTGGTGTTGAGCAAGAAGAGATATGCATTTTGGCTAGGAAGTCTTTCAGAATGGTTTTGAAGGATGGGAGGGAGGGTATTGATCTGGAGGATAGAGGTAAGGATTTCCAGGTGTTAGCAACATGGTACGGGCACAGGCAATACCCTGCAGATGTGATAGGCTTGTAGACAGGAGTTTTTAGTCATTGGATTGTATTGACCGAGTAGGAACATAGTTGTGTAGAATGTTATTTAGAGCTGGTCAAGCAGATAGAGTCCGGATTATCTTACATGTGGTAAGAAGGTGTGTATATGGTAGTTGATAGGGTAGTTCTAACAAATTTATGCTTTTTAGTGCTTTACACTGGTGAGTTCTGAATGAAGTATTTATTGCAAATTTAGCAACTTTTTATAGCATTGTTCAAGTTTTGATTTTTGTGATGCATGAAGGTCACTAAGGGTGGGGGCACCATAAAGAAGTGGGGGGAGGAGGTAAGTAGTGGCACATGTAAATTTAGTTGTGACGGTGAGAAAAGTTTTGAGTCTTTAAAGCATCCATAGTTTTTGATGACTTTTTCTTATGTAATTTTGTATTTTCAGATCAAATTTAATATTATCTTCATCTACCATTCTTAATAATTTGTTATGGGAAGTGACTTCAATGGTTGTATTATCAGGAGACAGAATTTGACATTTTTATTTTATTGGAGAGGGATTTGGGGAAAATGTTTTTTTTTTTTAACATGAATTGTGAGTTACAAAACTATGTTTTAGTTGTTGTTAAAGCTTCCTGAGTAATTTTTGGAGGTGTGTCACATTGTCAGAAGTGCAAATGAATGTGGAGTCATCTGTGTACTGTATTAGGAAGGCCTGTTGTGTGGATGTGTGCTGCTGAGAACATTAAAGAGGAGAAGACCAAGGATAGAACCTTGCTGTACACCAGTGGTGACTGACACCTATTGGAGAGGTAGCTTTTTAACTATAGATGGATGGGCTGAAAGAGACCTAATGAGGACATCAGAAGTAGAAGACTGCTATGACAAACTTGGTTCAAGTCTTTAGACAAGTCTAGACATAAGGAGGAAACTAGTTTGCCACTATCTCTAGCTTATCTATATATGTTAGAAGTGCAGAGTTAGTACTTCAGGAAGAATGAAAGCCATGTTTTGTGGGGAATAGGACTTCCTCCTGCAGGAGATAATTCACCATTTGTTTTTGAATACATTTTTCAAGTATTTTGGAGAGGGAGGATAAGATTGCTATAGATCTAAAGTTAGTAATGCCTGTTGAATTTCCTTCCTTTGTACAGAAGGATAATGCGTGACTTTTTCCAGAGAGAGGGAATGTGGGATTCCTGGATTGATTGATTTATAGGGATTGAGACAGGGTAGGAAATGCTATCAGTTGCCATTTTAAGGTATTCATTTGTAAGATCATCAGCTGAAGAAGAGCGTGGTTAGAGTTTGTTTGAGAATAGTTTTATACAGGATGTGGGCACAGGTTTAAGGTTAAAGTTGATGTGGTGATAAGTGGCTGCTAGGCAGGATTACGATTATATGTTGGGGAATCCTTGTTTAGAGATGCTACACTATCTATAAAATAAGAGTTGAATTGTATTGTGGTTTCAAGTGTTGAGTTATCGGGAGAGGGGCTATGGTTCAGTTCATGGCCGGGGTGCAAGATTTCTTTAATTGCTCTCCAGAATTTTTTTAGGATCATGTTTATTATTCTGAAAGTTATTATAGTATATTTTTGCCTTCGTTAATTTGCTTTTTAGTATGATTGCAGAACATTTTGAAGTTTTCAAGATATCATGGTGTTTTATACTTTTGCTATTCTTTCCATGCTTTTTCTTTATCCTGCATCAGCATTCTACTTTTTCTGGATAGCAAACTTGCCTTATTTGTTTTTAGTCTCTTCCTACTAGGATGTACAATGCTATTTAGGGTATTCAGGAAAGTTGTATTGAATTAATTTCCATCATCATCTAAGGGGAAGATTTCCAGAAGTTGAGGTTAACAGATGAGTTAGTAATGAACATTTCTGGGTTGAACTTGGAAAGATTGTGTGCTGTTTTACAAACATGCTGTTTACGTGGATGTGTGAGATATCTGGTTGTATAGAATAGACGATGATCACTGAGACAGTCAAACACTGTACCTGAGGTGATGTATTTACTAGGGTCTGATACTAGGTTCCAGTCTAACAGGGAATTTGATGTCTTGCTATAATGTGCGGAGCTCTTACTTGGTTGAGTAAAACAAAATAAGTTCACACTACAGGCAGGGCAGCTAGAGTTTATGTCCAACCACCTAGTAGTAGTATTTCTTTTGGAATTGTTATGGGTATCCAGTGTAGGACATCTTCCAGTATAGCTGTACTGTCATCAGGAGGGAACGTAAGAACAGTGATACATATTTGTTTATAATTGTTTAATTTCAAGGGGAAATGTGGTAGTTCTCAGGAAATCTTAAAGCAATACCACCACATTTACTTTTTATATGGTCATTATGGATAATATTATAACCCTGAGGTGTAATGTAGGAGTTGTTTATACTGGGTTTAAGCCACGTTTCAATTACAGTGAGAATATCATGCTTATCTTGTGTAATCCAGGCATGTAGTTCATCAGTTTTATTTCTTATTCTTCTAACATTTATGGCAGCAAAAGTTAGATTACCGGGGTCAGGAGCTGCCCGTTGTAGGGTTACAGCATTATGTGGAAGACAGCTGTCTTGATGTTCATTGTGATATATGGGGCCAGGGTTAGGGTAAATGTCTCCTCCTAGAAGGGTTTTAGTATACTGGAGAATTATTGATACTTGCTTTTTTTCACTTCATTTTGTTTTGGTTTGAGTTGGAATAGAGCTAATCAGTCTGTATTTGGAGTAAAGGTGAGGGGTGTCATGAAATAGGTTTGGTGCAATATGTGGAGAGTGTAGAGAGGAAGTATGAATAGGTGGTTGGGACAGAGATGGAGATATGTTGAGAGCTATTGTAGAGTCATGGTAGGATGAACGGTGGCCCAGTAACAGTTGAACAACAGAGGATAAGCTGAGAAGTAGCATGATGATGTAAAGAGATCTGTATGTTTTAGTTGGAAGTAGTGAGGAGGTAGGGATCAAGAAGGAAAAAGTTGTTTCAGGATAGAAGGATATTTAGTGGTGAAGTCTGAAAGCTGATGGGGGCTGCATAGGAAAGAAATATTTTCTGAGAAGAAAGAGAGTTAGGTTGTCCTAGTAGTATCTTTTCTGGAACGTAAGGAATAGGGTGGGAGTTAAAGGGCTAGAGTTTGAGAATGTAGGTAAAACAGGAAGAAGTGAGGGTTTATTTGGGAAAAGTAGAAAAAACAACATATAACAGATAGATGCTGTTAAGTAGGGGGTGTGCTATGAATGTACATAAAGCAAAGGAGTAGGAGCTGGAGATAAGTAATTGAGAATGGTGCTAAAAGATTAAATGAACATTAGGAATTAAGTAAAAAGAAACTGGAGTGTTTGCACAATAGCAATGATGTTGTTTAGGAGAGTTATGGAACAGGAGTCAAACTCTCTGATCAAATTTTAATCAGTTTATAGGCAACACAAAGCAATTAGCAGAGAAGTACCAAGCAGAACAGGTTTTCTTTCATTTCCTGAATTTTAGAAACCTGTTAGACAGGAAGACTAAGTGACAGGCATATACAGCTTGATATATTGATCAAGAAAAAGGACAGTGATCAACTGTGTAAGTGGTCCTTAGAGTGCAAGGACAACTGAGTCAGAGGGTGGATGTTATAAACTGTTTTCCAGCACAGGCAGAGATGCATTTGACTAGATGAGTTTCTTCTAGTTAAATTTACTTAACATTTCAAAAAGTCAAAATTCTCAGTGAAAATGTTTGGGAGTTGCTGTTGCAGCAGAGCTTAAGCAATATACAGATTGAATATAGTGACCCCTGGCTATGAAAGGAAAGAAAAGAGGAAAAACTGTACTAAACAGCCATAAAATATTGATGCAAAAAAGTTAATGCTTATTATAAAAAGAGCTGGAGGAAGAATACAGAAATGGTAAAAACGTGTATATAATTGTAAGCTGGGAGTAGGTTAGTAGGAGATATATTGATAGAGCCACAGTAACATAGTGTATATAGGAAGCCATATAAAACAATTTATCATAACATAGCACTAAACTTCTAGGATACATATTGACAGCAAAATCTCCCAGATGATTTGTTATGATCTTTAAAGCAAATACATTGATTCTGCTATAAGATATTTTCCTTGAGCATTTTCATAAAAGCTTATAATTCAAACAACATTGCAGGGGTTGATGTAATACATTCCAAAACATTGGTACTACCTTGGATAATGGTATTTTGCTAATTGTAAGAGTAAATTAAGTACTGCTTAGAAGGATCTAATCAAAGTTTATATAGAATATGAAAATATTTTAATACTGAGTTTATTTCTTAAGAGAAGGATATTATGATTCATTTGCTAAGGGATTTTAGCAGTAGTGTATTCCTTACCATTAGTGATATCCATTTTGTTTCATTAAATGGCAAACTTTTGTCCTCAAGTGGACCAGAATGATGAAAAAATATATAATTTTATATTCAGATTTTTATAGAATAAAGGAATTGTTATGTGTATTTAGTGAGCTAAACAGCAGTGCATATTCCTGCCTGGGAATTAGGACATTACTGGAAATTGCATATGTAGCCTCTAGTCAATTTGAGAGTATATATAAATATATATATATATATATATATATATATATATATATATATATATATATGTGTATATATATATATATATATATATATATATATATATATATATGTTAAAATATGAGTGAACAAGTACAATATTAACCGAAATGTACTTTAGTTTTTGTGTAACATCATGTTAGCTTTGAGGAAGGAAGAGCCACTGGGGCCTGTAGTTAGTAAAGAGTTAAAAGAACGAAGCCTTTATGGGACACATAAAGTAGATAATGTAGACTTTAATTGGTAATGGTGTATTAACTGACAACCAGTTCTAGACATAACTAAAGTCATTCTGAAGGGCATTTTTTGGAGAAGAGAATTTTGGGAGAACTATATACATGAGTTAAAACAAAGGGTGGCATTCACACTTCTGGTCTCTATTTCTCTGTAGCATTAATCTGTGAAGAGCAGCATTATGTCATGCAAATAAGGTCAGTGGAGGTCTTTTGTACTGACTATGGTAATGCAGAGGCATTTTAGTAAACAGGAGTCCCTATGGCAAAATAGTAATGTACTTAAGGGATAACATTAAGGGAAAAGCTATTATACTCACACAGTGCCTTAGACATCACATATTTATACGATTCATAGAGATAAAAGTGAAAATACCTTGTTTGCATATAAAACACATAAAGAAACCTGAAAATATGTGAAAGCACTATCATATTATTTGGAGATTACTGGAGTTACTCAGTTAGGAAACCACAGACCTTTTAAAGGAAGTGAAAAATAACAGAAGTATGGCAAAATTGATTAATTTATGGGGCATGTGGCACAATGTCCTACAACAAACTTCTTTGTCAGCTATCCATTGTAGGCTGCACCTCACCATCCTTTCAGTGGTTTGCAAGCTATCTGTCCAACTGCTAACAATGAGTTAAAGAGCAAAATAAACTATCATAATAATAAAAAAAAAAAGAAAACAACGCAACTGGGGTACCACAAGGGTCCGTACGTGGACCTTCACTTTTCAATGTTTTCATCAACAACCTTCACACCTCATTATCCCTTAGCTCCAATATCCAGTACACCGATGACACTACCATAGTTTCCTCCTCTAATAACATACAACATCTCCAACAACTCACCAAAACCACCTTCACCTCAACAGAGGCAAAGCTGACAGAAGCCCAGGTAATCTTAAATCCTAAAAAAAAAAAAAGAAAAAAAAAAAAAAAACTTTTGCTTTTCTCTGCAAAACCAATCTCATCTGACTTCAAAATATTCTCTCATGATAACACAGAATTTGAAACAGTTCCCACAGCTAAGCTAATAGGTATTACCACAGACAATAAACTAACTTTTGAACGATTTACAATCAAAAGGCAGAAAGTCAGTTGAACGACAGGCACCTCCTCGAACATGGTAGGAGCGACAGTCAGGATGTCAATGTACAGTTGTATGTTAATTCATAAGATTGTTCACAAGGCAGGGACAAGAAGCAGAGTTGATAATGGCAGCTTTTGATATTATTATCGACAAAACATTGTCGATGTTGTCACATCGACAACTGAACCTATTTAATATGCATGAGTTGAGGATATGCATTGGTAACATCACCGTTCGCACTTGTGAATGTCAGATTTATGATAGTAATCCCTTTTGAACACCACATCTGCAATTGCATTAAAAAAAACACACACACACACACACATTAAACTAGGAACACTCTATAGACAAAAAAACTTTATTGGATAACTCCACCAGAAAAACCCTCAACAACCCCTAATTTCTCCTTCTCTCTTATATGCAGCCCCCTTATACACCAATTTTCAAATTTCTCTTAAAAATAAGCTCCAATCCTGCTACCATAAAATTGCCAAATTTGCCACAGGCTACTCCCACCATTCCCATCACTGCCTAGCTCGGAAAGAACTAAACTGGCTCGAACTCTCACACCACCCAAACCTAGTTCAGCTGTATTCTGCACATAAAATGATATATATACACCTGATAGTCTCCCAGCCCTCAAATCTGTACTGAAACCCTACATTCCTTCCATAGCTCTCCGCTCTGAAAACAAACAACTCTTAACCATCTACATTCCAAACAAAAGAACTGGACAGTGCCTATAGTCTCATGCTATTACCAAGCTCCGGACGTCTCTGCTAACAGACATTACTACCATTGAGAGCTTTAACAACTTCAAACACACCCTAAAAAAAAATTGTTTGTAATCATACTTGCCCCTGCTCCTTCCCTAACAGGTAAACTCCATCCACACTCTAGGTCCTTTCCTTTCTACATCTGGAGATCCCTAGACCATGCATTTCATCTACTAACTATTACCATATCGAACGAAGAAACTTTATGTAATTCTACACCCTTAACTATGTCCATCCTACACCACAATTCTTCTAAGCATATGCTTGCTTCCAATATTCTACCCTTCTGCCTGACCCTCAATCTTATAGGTTCATAGGTTCATAAGTGTTTACTAGGCTAACAACCACAAGGGCCTTTTTAAGCCTACCCATACATCCCAAATCTCTGACAAGTTCTGATACCATTGATAAGTGTGAGCATGGGCCAGGGAGATGAACCATTTACAGATTACTAGTTTGCATCAGAGTCTTAGGTGCCAAAACAGGGATGAGTTTCTGCTTTCCCATCCAATTGTCCAAGTTGCATTTGAACTGGATTAGGGAGGAACTCTGCTTCACATGGATGGAAAGCCTGTTCCATAGACAAAGTAGCCTATGGGATACATACCTATCTCTCCAGCAGGTCCTGTTTATATCACAGGTAAGGTTTAAGTCTTTAGAATGGGTAATTCTAGTACTGTTTGTTTTGTGGGTATGCAGGAGGTCCATCAGGTTGGGATGTGACAATGCCCTGTATGCCAGGCATAGATCTCCTCTCAAAAGCCTGTAGGAGACAGAATACAGGGATAGGGCCTTGAGGCGGTCTGCATAAGACATATTACTTATGCCCTGTATTCTTTTAGTGAGGAAACTCTTTGGACATTCCAGTTGTTGGATATACCTGGTTAGGCACATACCAAACGGGGCATTGTACTCAATGATTGGTCTGATGAATGCCGAATACAGTGGAACAATAACTTCCTTGGACTTAGATGCTATACCGTTGTTTATAAGTTGCGCAACATAGAATGATTTCCTCACCACTGTAGACACATGATGATCAAAGGCTGGATAACTATCTATGTGTGTCCCTACGTCCCTGACTACTGGGTCAACTCTAAGGAGTGTGTTGTCAATATGATAGTTACCAGGGATGGATGACTTCCCAAAGGATACTATTATGTATTTCTTGGCATTTAGTTTTAGTCCATGACTAAAAGCATCAAGCAGCCCTCTCCGTGCTTTCTGCCTTAGTTTGTATCACTTGGAGGCTCACCTGTTTATTTGCATCTCTATACATTCCCCGTCATTGCTAATGTATCTCCCTACTCTAATCTGTGCACAAACTGGTTACTAATTAGCAAATCAATGTGGAGACACACTCCCAACCTTAATAAACTTTGAAGTCTCTTCTCTCCTTCACTTTACAGGTAGTTTGAATTATTACTTACCCCCTCTGAGGCCTTTACTGATTTCCACTGATTGCCTCTCTGGTTTCTTTGCATTCCACCTGGTTTACACCCCTTGTGCTATCTCCCTCCCAAAATACTAAGTCTATATTAGAATCCTGCTGAGCATGGAGTCATCTTTAAATTTCTAGTCTCCCTCCAGGACACAACTGCTCTTCAGCAATTACATTCTGCTTGCTGGTAAGCCATTAGACCTCAGAAATTTGTTTAAAGTGTTCAGATTTGTAAAGTAATACTTACTTTTTTCTCTTGTCTTGGTGGGCTCTGCTCCGCTCCGTTCGCCCTCGCTAATGCTCGGACTCTCTCCACTCCCCTGCCCTGCCCCCTATTCCCTCCCACCCCCACTACCTCTACATTTATAGTAATCACAGTCACACCCACAGCTCACCCTCACATCACCTCCACCAATCACAGCTCCTCAAGTCATATCACATTATACCACACCAACTTGCTTCACAAAAAATACTCCCAATCACTCTCATTCCCACTAGGCATTTTTTACATCGGCCACACTACTTCCCCATCCACATATAGTGCAACCCTATAATTTCTATTCAGACCCCCCACCTAGAACCAACTTAAACTTTATAACCATGACTATCACACAACTAAGTCTAGTCTGTCTTCTCATAATTCTTTACAACACCACAAGTTATCACTCTAGCAATATCCCTAAACTTAGTAGCACAACACTACATTATGCACTCTCATATACAGACACCACACATTATAATAATATCTGCCCACAATTATTCAAGAACTACATAACGGACCAATTCAGAACTAAACACATATGCTCTCATTCCTACTCCAAAAAAACACAATACTTTCTCACACTTCTCACCAAACTCCAACATCTGTATAACCATTTTAACTCCAGGCTCACCATAAGTGGGGATATCCACCCCAACCCAGGCCCAAATCTATTCTGTCCAACACAAACTGCTCTAACACAAATGTCAGAACATAACACCCCCACTTTCTTCATTCCTGGGCAAATCAACAACAGCAGCAAAACCAACCATCTTTTAATGCTAAATATTAATATTAGAAGTA
This sequence comes from Protopterus annectens, assembly GCF_019279795.1. Classification (NCBI taxonomy): domain Eukaryota; kingdom Metazoa; phylum Chordata; order Ceratodontiformes; family Protopteridae; genus Protopterus; species Protopterus annectens. The sequence continues at coordinate 1,999,807,949 of NC_056728.1, forward strand.
TCAAAAATAAAATAACTGAACTTCAGGCCACAATAGCACACTACACCCCAGACATAGTTGCTTTAACAGAAACCTGGCTAAATAAAAACATAGCTAACTCAGACGTTCTCCCTACCAGCTACAATATCATTAGACAAGACAGACCACTTTGTAAAGGGTGTGGAACTGCCTTACTGTGCAAGTCCAACTTAACTGTCCATCAATTACCAAACTCCTACCCCTCCCCGAATAATTGGGAAATACTTATCTCACAACTTCAACTTCACCCTAAAAAGGTCATCACCACAAATGTGATTTATATTCCACCTGGTAATACACCTGCTAGCCTTGAGGACTTCCTATCCTGGTGTTCTTCCACATACACACAAGAAACCCTTATTCTGGGGGACTTCAACCTAGATTGGTTCACCTGTATATCAGAACCACCAAGTAATCTAATAAATCTCCATGGCTACCAGCAGCTAGTCCAAATTCCAACTAGATGTGATAAAAAATCTAAAAGGGAATCCATCCTTGACTGGGTCCTAACTAACAACCCCACACTGTACCCTCACACAGGCAGTCTCCCAGACACCTTAATTGACCACAACATAATATACTTAATATGTAGTAGAATAAGCATATGCAAAACCACTAACTATATATCTACTAGAAACACAAAGTAAATTCTCTCCTGATGTCCTCAACACTTTAGTCTGTAACTGTGACTGGACCCCCCCCTAAAAACCCTCCCACTTGACCAGGCTGTAGCATATTTCAACAAAACATTTCTACAACACCTAGACACTGTCATTCCATTGCACAAAATCAAGGTTCAAACCTCTACAAACCCCTGGCTCAGTAAAGAAACCAAACAAATCCTCAAGTCCAGAGACACTGCCTGGCTTTACTATAAAAAAACAAAGAAACACAAAACCTAACTAAGTACCAAGAACTATGCAACCATGCAAAAAAATGCATTAGGCTGGACAAAAAAATCCTACTACACAACATTACAAACTAAATACCAACACAACCCCCAAAAATTTTGGAAAAATGTAAACCAGCTACTAAAATCCACCCAAAAGGCTACCCCCAAACCAACCACTCCTGACACTAAAGTTCCCATTGAAACACAATTCAGCTCCCACTTTGTGAACTCAATTCTATCCTTAGTATCACAGGACAGTTCCTTCCTCACTACCCCCCCCCAACACAAATAACAATAATACAAGCTTTACCCTCAAAACAGTTTCCACCACTTCAATCAAAGGCATGCTCTCCAAACTAAAAACCTCATCAACAGCAGTCGACCTGCTCCCCAGCTATTTCTTGAAACTCACAGCAGATGCTATTGCTATCCCAGTCTCCACTCTCATAAACAGATCAATTGTTGAAAACTATGTGCCCAAATTCTGAAAAATGTCCTATGTTACACTCATACATAAAGGTGGGACCTCCACTGAACTTAATAACTACACACCCATTGCTTTACTTTCCCCCCTGACCAAAATCCTAGAAAAATGCATCCATACCCAGATGCTAAACTATCTCCTAGACAGCAACATCCTGTCACCTACTCAGCATGGTTTCAGACCTGCCCATAGTACCACTACAGCCCTCCTCTGCTTCACAGACACAGTAAACCGTCTCAAAAATGAAGACCTACAGGTGTCAACTCTTTTCTTGGATATGTCCAAGGCATTTGACACAGTCTCACACCAAATCCTGCTAAACAAACTAAACCAATATCACCTATCAAATTCCACTCTTACCTGGTTCCAAAGCTACTTAACTGACAGGTACCAAGCTGTGAAATGGGAAAATTCTCTCTCTCTCTCTCTCTCTCCTCAGCTGCCCATAGCTATAGGAGTCCCATAGGGTTCTATCTTAGGACCACTACTACTCACAGTCTTCACAAGTGACCTCCATACCTCCACACAGCATGCATCTATCATTCAGTATGCAAATGACACTACCTTAATCTGTGCTGCACAAAACATTCCCACCCTCCTGCAAACAACTCAACTAGCATTCTCTGATGTCGAAAACTACCTTACCAAAGCCCAACTTATCCTCAATCCAAAGAAAACTCATTTTATGATTATAACCAGTTCTAACAAAAACACTAACAGTCAATTCACTATCTACTCCACAAATGCTATTCCAATTGCTCCAGTGGCACAGGCTAAGCTATTGGGAATAACCATAGTCTCCCACCTAAAATTTGATAGTCATCTCAACTTAACTATTAAAAAAGTAAATGCCAGACTGCGATCACTCTACCGTATCAAACCATTTCTTACCAACAATACAAGATCAGCCATTGCTCGCTCCCAACTTGTATCCACCCTACTCTATGCATCTCCCATTCTGACTAATCTCAACAAAACTGAACTAAGCAAAATGGAAGCCTGCTATAACAGAATTGCTCGCTTTGCTGCAAATTGCTCATATAGAACTCATCACTGTACTGCTTTGAGACAGCTCCACTGGCTTGAACTGCCCAACCTCCTAACCTACAATCAGCTCTGCCTCTGTCATTCTATTACCTCCCCAATAAGTGTCCTGCCCTCAAAAACCTAGTACAACATCACTCAGCCTAAAGGCCTCCTGGATCATCAAGCAAACTACTACTAGAAGTCACCAACAGCTACAATAGCTTTGGAGATGCGCTATATAGTAGTTCAGTGTCTAAAGAATGGAACTCTGTCCCTACTAGCATTCAAAACACATCATCCAAAGCCTCCTTTAAAGACCTCATCAGGCAACATCTCAAGCAAAGTTGGCAGTGCCATGATTGCTCCCCAGGCTAGTGAAAGCAGATAACGTATACATACTAAATGTAGAGTACTTGATAATAGTTTTCAATCTTACTCACAAACACTGGCTAATCTACAATGTATGTACTGTACCTGTGTACTATGTATGTATTCTTCCTTTGTTCCAAATTCCAGCTGTACACCACAAATCTACTAATAACCTTTATTTTTAAATTAATATTTTTTGTTTGTCTCCACTGTAACTGTTGATGTGCCGCATACCACTGCAAAAACATGTCTCTTGTAATTTGTATGTATACTGATCATGTCTAAATAATTAAATGTATCTGTAATTTATCTTTGTGGAGCTTTTCTCCCCAGGCCTCTGCTGAAAAAGGGCCTTTTTGGCTCAGTCAGACACCCCCGGTTAACAAATGTAAAATAAAATAAAATAAAATAAATGAGTTGCTTGCCTGTGTCAGTCCCTCCTGGAAAACATTTGTGTCAGTATGAGATTCAATGACAGCTCCTAATTTGCAATCATCTGCAAATTTAGTCAGCATGAGACCACTGACATTGGTCTTGACTTCTGAGAAGTAAATGCCAAAAAGGAGCGGTCCAAGGACTGATCTCTGAGGGACTCCACTTGTGACTGGCCTCTTTGTAGAGGTGGACTCCCCAATTCTAACTTCCTGGGTCCTGTCTGTGAGCCAGTTGGCTATTCACTGGGTGACATACAGGTTTGCACCTAACCTCTTGAGTTTGTCAACAATGCCTGAGTGGGGTATTGAGTCAAATGCTTTTGTCAGGTCAAGGTAGGCAGTGTGAACAATTTTTCCCTCATCCATTGCTTTGGTGACCTTCTCAAAGAAATCCACCAGGTTGAGTAGGCATTATGTGGCTTTACGAAACCAGACTGGGTTAGGTCCAGTGTCTATAGGTTTACTGTATCTCTGCTGATCATCTCCATGATAATTCTTTCCATGGATTTACATATAAGACTAGTAAGACTTATGGGTCTTTAGTTTCCAGGGTCTGTAGTTGGCCCACCTATGTGCAGAGGGATGACTGTTGCCTTTCGTCATTTATGAGGCACTAAGCCTGTTTGGAGGCTACAGTTAAATAGTAATTCCAGAGGCCCTGATAGGTCATGTTTCATGCTATTTAAAAGGCATCCTGTGATATTGTTTGGGCCCACTGATGCAGTGTTCTTGGTCTTAGAGAGACTGTTAAGAACCTGTTCCCTAGTGTTAGTACGGGGAGTTATATTTGATAATATTTCCTGAGGGAAAGTTGAGGAGGAGAGAGGAGTAAAGCTGGAGGTGAATTTATAAGCCAGGAGGTTTGCTGTATCTTCTCACTCAGTATAGGTGGCTCCATTTACAATGAGCTCTGCACACAATTGTGTATTATCTTTGAGGTTGCAGACATAGCTAAAGAATGCTTTGTGGTTGTACTTTGCCTGGGAGGCCAAACTCACCTCAAAATTGGCTTTGGTAGACTTTATTTGCCCTCTGAGTTGTTTGTTTAGTTTAATTAGAGTGTTTTTATCCTGCCGGGTGCTGCACCTCCTAATTTTTGCCATGATTTTCTTCCTCCTGTTATATCTCTAATTGATTCTGAGATTCCACCAGGGTGGCTTGTTTTTTGAGTTAGTTCTGTACTTCTTCCTGCTGACTACAGTTGCCTCTATACAGCTATTAACATGCTTGTACAGGGTTTCTGTGAACAGTTCTGCATAGGCAGAAGTGTTCTCAGAGTTTATAGGGGCTTGAAATTTGGCCAGGTTCTCACTCAATACAAGGAGGTTAGCCTTAGAATAGTTCCTGAATATTCCCAGTTTAGCTGGGGGTCCAGGTTTATTTTTACTTCTTTACCTTAATCCTACCTGATAAAAAAAAAAAAGTTGTTATCTACGACATTACTTTTATTTAATATTGCCTATCTAGTACATATTTTATTACTGTATCTACCTCTCTGTACTTATTTAGTATTCATTACTTATTTAATGTGTGCTTTAATACTTGCTATTGTCTTGTTCATATATAATTTCTTGACTTTCTTGTATCATTTGGAGCTTTCTTTCCCCTGGGCCTCTGCTGAAAATGGGTTCCTGGCCCAATCAGACTTTCCCAGTAAACAAATGTTAAATAAATAAATAAATGATATCAAAGACTGTAAAATGATGTAAGATTTTTGTGTTTACTTCAAGAAATGTTTGTTTTACTCATACGATTGCCATGTTACAAAAGTTTTGGGGGAATACTGTCCTTTTTAAATGGGTAATCATTACAGCAGCAGTGGAAATGAATAGTGATAACTGTGAAAATGTACTTTGGTATGTTTTTGTGATTGTGCATATATAGTAAAGTGTCAAAGATGTTTTGTTTCCTACACTTGTCTTTACTGGGTGATTCCTATGTTTTGCTTACAGTATTATGTGGTAGGGCCCAAAGAAAGGAAGGATGTGTTAGCAAACGGCTTTACTAACTTATATTACTGTATTAATATTAGTGCAATTTTACTTAACTGTACTCTGCATATGTACTGTCATAATGGGGGTTGTGTCCCATAACTTTTTTTTTCATGAATAGCATGCACTGTCAAATGATTGTGTTTTTGTTTTTGTATGTGGGTTTTAGATATTATGGCACAGGAAGTACAACTTCAATTACTTTTCACAGCATCAGCAAGCACATAACTGGATTGCAAAGTAGATATAATATGCACAGTTATATTTTAAGAATGAATGTACAGGCATTAAAAAATTTGACTATGAATCACAAGAAGGCTTCATTAGCATATGCTGCTTCACATAATTTCTCATTTATATCTCATTACAGTTAAATTGCTTACACTAATTTGTGGCTATTGCATGTTACTGTAAATGGCCTCTTATATACTGCCCCATAGCTAACACACATTTGTCATGGACACTGCAGATATCCCTCACACATTCATGCTATGACTATGAACCCCAGACAAAGTTATTTGCATTATGAACAGCGAATATATGAAAGAAAATCTCATGGGTTCATAGGTTCATAGGTAGGTACTAGGCTATCTGCCCAAAGGCATTTATAAGCCTAGCCAGAATGTGTTGGCTTTTGCTGCCTCCTTAGATTAGATCCCTGTACCTCTGTCCAGCAGAGCCATTGAAGTGATTCCTGGGGTAAACCTTCTGTTTCCCATCCACTCGTCAAGGTTTCTCTTGAAGAGGGTTAGCGAGGAGCTCTGCCTTATGTAGATTTGAATCTTGTTCCAGAGCATGGGAAGTCTCTGGGACAGGAATATATCCCTCCAGCATGTCCTATTTATTGTTGTGGTGAGGTTTAAATCCCTGGAGCGTGTGGCTTGAAGGGATATGGTTTTCGTCAGGTGGAGCATGTCCATCAATTCTGGGTTGGACATGGCCTTGTACGTCAGGCAGAGATCACCTCTGAGTAGGCAGTATGCAACTGAGTACAGCTGGAGTTTCTTCAGTCGAGCTGCATAGGGCATCTGCTTGAGGCCAGTGATCCTCTTGGTGAGTTACTTCTGTGGTCTTTCCAGTTGTTGCAGGTGTCTTGTAAGGAATATCCCAAATGGGGCATTGTACTCTATGATGGGTCTGATGAGTAATGTGTAGAGGGGCCCAATGATATCTTTTGATCTGGATGCAAACCCTTTTGTGATTAGGTGGGCCACATAGAAGGATTTTCTAACCACTTTGGCAATGTAATTGTCAAAGGAGAGGTTACTATCTATGTGGGTCCCTAGATCCCTTATTACATCTTCCATATTTAGGGGGCTACCACCTATGTAGTAGTTTGTGGGTACTTTGTTTTTTCCAAAGGGGATGACTATGCACTTTTTGGCATTTAGCTTGAGGCCATGGTTTTGACACCAGGTATCTGTCTCAGTGAGACCCTTTTGGAGGATGTTTGTGTCAGCCGGAGAGTCAATTATAGCCCCTAGCTTGCAGTCGTCTGTGAACTTGGTCAGCCATAGTCCTCCTGTGCTTGCCTGTACCTCTGAGAAGTATATGCCAAACAGGAGGGGTCCTAGGACTGAGCCCTGGGGAACGCCACTTGTAACCAGTTTAGAGTCAGACCTAGCTCTCTCAACTCTTACCATGTGGGTTCTATCCGTGAGCCAGTTGGCAACCCATCTCTTGACATAGGGGTTTATGTTCAGGCTGGTGAGCTTGTCTATAATACCTGAGTGAGAAATGGTGTTGAAGGCCTTTGTGAGGTCTAGGAAGGCTGTGTGGACCACCTTTCCCTCGTCTATAGCCTTGGTAACTGTCTCAAAGAAGTCCACCAGGTTTAAGAGGCATGATCTGCCCTTAACAAAGCTGAACTGGGTAGTGTCCAGTGTTTGGAGGTTTCCTATGTCTCTGTTAATGAGATCCATGATGATGCGCTCCATAGCTTTGCAGACCAAGCTAGTCAGGCTTACAGGGCGATAGTTCCCAGGGTCCGTTGTGGCTCCGCCTTTGTGGAGCGGAATAACCGTTGCTGTGCGCCACTCTGTGGCCATGTAGCCTGTGGAGAGGCTGAGTTTAAACAGTGTGTTTAGGTGAGGGGTTAGTTCATCTTTGAGCTCGTGTAGGACGCAGCCTGGGACACCGTCCGGTCCCATTGATGCTGTGTTTTTGGCTTTGGAGAGGGCTGTTTTAACCTGAGTGTCTTTGATTTCAAGGGCACTACATTCTTCTGGTATAGTTATGGGCCCTTTTGGGGGTGAGTGGGGGGTGAAGTTTGCACTGAACCTGTCTGCCAGTATGTTGGCTATATCGGTCGATTCAGTGTATTTTGTGCCATTCTGCACTAACTCTGAGCAGATCTGAGAATTGCCACTTAGATACTTGACATAGATAAAGAATGCCTTGAGGTTATCTTTGGAGTCCATGGCAATTTTTCTTTCAAAAACCATTGATATGTAAGGAGGAGAGTTGTGGGAAAAGTGCTAAACATTCAGGATCTCCCCTTTTTAAGGGTGTCCGGCACAGTTGTTATCAATGATACAAAATATGAAGTTTTTAAGATTCTTGGAACAGCATTTAGTGACACTGTCAGGGAAGTCACTGTAAGAAAGTTTAGAATGAGAGTATCATAGTCCACACTTTTAAAGGTCTTTTGAGGTCTAACAGAAAAGAACCTGTGGTAAGAGACTGTTCCATTTTCATTAGTATTATGTGGGTAAATACCTCTCAACTGTACAGATTTTCGCAGAATCTCCAGGTTTTTGGCTCATATTTTTTTATCTGTTCCTTATAAAATCTGTGTTTTTCTGACAAATTACTGAGATGATCTGAGGACTGAAGTCACTAAATAATGACATATATTTGAGTGCCTGACTTCAAATCCTTCAGAAAATGTATGTTAAATCAATTACTGTTACTCTAGCAACTTTTTAAGCTTATAAGAGTAATATTTAAAATATGTCCCTATTTCTGTGCCTTTGTCCCCCCATTTTGTCAGTCTTTGTTCAGATCTCTTACACTGAGAGGTTGAGAGGCATGATGCAGGATGTAGTTACATTTTTATACTTCATGCAAAAGCCACGCTGTTTGCCTGAATATACTTATCAACATATCCAAGGATCTGATTTAAAGACTACTTTCTGTAAAATATTTGCCTAAGGATAGCTATTGGCAAAAGAACATTAATATTTTACAGAAGTGGGTGAAGTTACTTGTGGGAAAGTCTATAACTTCATGTTTGAAGGTGAGAAGAAGAAAAGTGATAGTTAGTGTTAGACAAAAATGGATATCAGGGGCTTAGTTGTTAGTGAGCATTCTAATTTTAGAAGCATTAGAAGAATAATGTGAACTTCTGTTTTTTTATCAGTATGTAACATACTTCAATGGGCTCTAATTGCCTGGTGTCTTTTAAATAGGAGATAAGCTATAGTTTTCTGAGGGGGATCTGGTAAGTTCAGAAGGATCTGTATTGGTAAAGTGTGGTATTTGAAATTAGATGTTTTAAACCATTAACTATATTTGAATTAATATACTTAACTTGCATAGATTTTGTGAGAATTCTATTCATATCAAGAGATCTACCTGAGTTTAGGAATGATCAGGGTTTCCTAGCAAAGCAAGATTGAAGGTTTCTTAGATAGGTGTCTTTAGAGACACTGTTAAACATGCCTGTTCTCACTTTCAGTTCATGCTAATAATTACGTTTATTGGTATCACTAAGGCAGGATTTTCAATCTTCCCAAATTTTGTAGCACTCATGTTTTTGGCATCTTAAGTTATTACATATCCAAGGAGTAATTCTACCTTTTAATTCAGCATTTTTATAAAGACAATTTTCTGTGTTTATTAAATAATATTATAGAACATAGATAAAGTTGATGTAGAGACATTTTCATATACACACACACACACACACACACACACACACACACACACACACACATGCACACAGACACACACACATATATATGTATGTATATATATACATATATATATATATATATATATATATATATGTATGTATATATATATATATATATATATATATATATATATATATATATAGGTATATATATATAAAGATATATACTTCTGAACAGTCAGTTTGTTCTAGTTCAGCAAGTTGCATGAGGTCAGATATTTCTACCATGGATGTAATGCGATTTGTAACTCGACAAGTTTTAGGGGCTTTTAAGGACTACCATTATATTTCAGGAAAATAAGCATTCAGTAAGTTGGGCAACACTTTAAACCAGAGTAGGTCATCATGAATCTTAGTAGTAGTAAGTCTGGAAGAGTATTTTTATGAGTATATAAATTATGATGAGTTCGTTGAGAAATTATTTGTATTGGGTTATGCAGTCTGAGATATCTATTTATGTTTTTTTTGTGGCTTTGGCCCCAATGTATGTTTAAGAATACGATGATTATTTTATTATTACACAGTAGTTAAAAAAAATGGCTCTGGGATTAATCAACATGTTGGATTCACACGCAGTCTACATGACTACAATGCATTACAATGATGATCAGCAGCGCCCATTGAATACGCATTATGCTCTCCACTTTTACACCTTTCCATCACCATGTTGTGGGCAACAGCAGTGATGGTGGCCATGAACCAGTCCTTGGAATCATGAGTACTCAGTGTAAACAAAGCTCCTTGCCGGTAGGCAGCACATTATGTCAACACAGACAGATGGCTTAAATGATATTAGGGCAAGTGAATTCCAAGAATTTATATGCTGGGCATGTGAAATTGGGAGAGTCTACACAAAGAGTAATATTAATAGTGCAGAAATAAGTATAGGGGAGAGTAAATGGAAAAAAATATACTCGGTGCATTCAAATGTGATGATTTCACAAAAAGAAAATATGTGACAGAAAGACGTCCATATTCATATTAATAATAAATAATCCTGTTTCCAATTGTTTATCCATGTACATATCTAACTGAAAAGTACATGGTAACAAAGGAAGTGAGAGAGCCAGACTGCATTATTGTAAGAAAGAAGACTAAATGTGATATTGATACTCATAATGTAGCACATTGCAATAACATCAAGGACAGTGAGTACATTAGGGGCTATATGCATACACTGCAGTTATTGAATTCTTCTTTAAGCTGCTCCAGTTAGGGCTCGCCACAGTGGATCATCTGTTTCCATTTCTTCCTGTCCTTTGCATCTTGCTCTGTCACACCAACCACCTGCATGTCCTCTCTCACCACATCCCTAAACCTTATCTTAGGCCTTCCTGTTTTCCTGTTACCTGGCAGCTTCATCCTTAGCATCTTTTTCCCAATATACTCTGCATCCCTCCTCAGCACATGTCCAAACCAACATAATCTTACCTCTCTGGTTTTGTCTCCAAACCTTCCAACTTAGGCTGACCCTCTAATATACTTATTCCTAATCCTGTCCACCCTTGTCACACCCAGTGCAAATCTTAACATCTTTAACTCTGCCATGTCCAGCTCTGACACCTGCCTTTTTCTCAGTGCCACTGTCTCCAACCCATATAACATAGCTGGTCTCACTACCTTCTTGTATTCCCTTTCACTCTTACTGGTACTCGTCTGTCACAAATCACTCCTGACACTCTTCTCCACCCACTCCACCCTGCCTGTACTCTCTTCTTCACCTCTCTTCCACATTCACCATTACTCTGAACTGTTGATCCCGAGTATTTAAACTCATCCACCTCTGCCACCTCTACTCCCTACATCCTCACCATTCCTCTATCCTCCCTCTCATTCACACACATATATTCTTTCTTAGTCCTGCTGACCTTCATTCCTGTTCTCTCTAGAGCATATCTCCACCTCTCCAGGGTCTCCTCCATATGTTCCCTACTCTCACTACAGATCACAATGTCATCTGCAAACATCATAGTCCACGGGGATTCCTGTCTGATCTCATCTGTCAACCTGTCCATCACCATTGCAAATAAGAAAGGGCTCAGAGCTGATCCTTGATGGTATCCCACCTCCACCTTAAACGCATTCGTCACTCCCACCGCAGACCTCACCGCTGTCACACTACCCTCTTACATATCTTGTACCACTCTTATATACTTCTCTGACACTCTAGACTTCCCCATACAATACCACAATTCCTCTCTAGGTATCCTGTCATATGCTTTCTCCAAGTCCACAAAGACACAATGCAATTCCTTCTGACTGCAGTTATTCAGTATAACATAAATATACTGAAAAGATATGTGTGATAACTGACTGTACTGCTGTATCCCCCACTTCACCCTGTATAAACAAGGCATGAGCCGTACATCTGCTGTGTTATGCACAGCACAAAGGGACATGTGTTACCATTTGTTGTCATTGGACAGCCATATATAGGGAGTATATTGCCTTGACAAATTTATTAGAAAAGCATGTGTTTTATATTCATACACATTATAAACAGTAATGTAATAACACTCCAAATACATAAGTGACAAATGACAAGACAAATCAGATAACATTATAGTAGCTCAAGATTTCTGTTTGTAAATGGATCACATCTATTACATGATAATACTGGGCATGCTCACAAGACATTGTAGCCATAACCTCATGTAATCAACACAAAAGGATGTATGTGAACACAGGCTCAGTCACACTTTTTGATGATTTACCATCTCACCATAGAGGAAGACATGTTTTTGTAAGTACTCATATCCTATAAAGCTGTATAGTAAATCCGAAAACAATTACACTATTACATAAATTTGTAGTGGATGACATGGCAATACAATGTATTCTTATTTGGAAATTAAGTAAGACCTGTTAACATTGAATGACATACTCAATATTTGCATATTGTCAAACTGAAATACATGCCAGATTTGCTACAGAAATAGGCATACTGTGTGAGTCATCGCCAACACACTTGAAGGGCTTGCAGCTTTTCCCCTATTGAAATAAGTATCGACTCTCTACTGTAGATGGCGATGCCTTAAAAAATGTTGACCTTTGACTGTGCCATAAATACTTCCTTTGCTTATGGCACATCTGTGTGACACAGGTATGTGACAGACAGATGTTACCAGATTCAGACCCCTGCCTATCATACTACACAATGTGAGAGCTGTTTACTGACTGCATCTGCTACAGGAGATAGTAATGGAGCTTGTCACAAATAACTGAAATTAGTGTGTGAAGTAAGAAAGGACATTTGATTATTTGTACAATATTAATTTGTCAGAATGATGATAAGGTCACAATGTTAATGTTCACACAACTGTGAGCAGTGCTATATCAATGTTTCTTGGCCAAGAAACCTGTTCCTGTTGTTTTGTACAACAGCGTTGTCCCAGAATTGAAATACACTGCATCTCTGAGGAGATGCTATACAAGTCGTTACTGAATGTATGTGCCACAGGAACACTCACAGCATGACATTCGCAGAACAACAAATATTTCACTGGCAGGATATTACAAAATGACTTTATATTTCTGTCTCACAAGTAAAATTGGAGAATAATAACTTCATGCAGTGTTAGTGCAGTCACAGAACATTGTTCTGTGCTGGAATTGAATAGCAAGTTATGTAATTCCACCAACTAATAATGTGTATAAATCGCATGCTCCACAGTTTAAGTCTTAACAAAGCTGCACGACTCCACCTATGTGAAGTCATTAATTATATGATTGCATTACAATTTGTATAAGATAAAAGGGCTGGGTGAGATTTATCCCACTGTAATTATAGACATTATAAGACTTATGGATATCATTCATGCATAACAGCATTACGTCACACCATGCTTACACTCAGTCAATGGGTGTTTTGAACAAACTGACTATGTGATATTGAGAAGAATGAGCATACCAAGGAGAAAGTGGTGCTACAGTTGAGAGATGTTATGGTTTGTGAAGCTGTGACATCAAGATATTGCTGCAAGGGATATATGTGCCTGCAATTTCTTTAAAAGACTGTTACTATATATGTGTTTCTCACATAACATTGCACAATGCGTAATGCAGGTGTCACTGTGACATGAGAATTAATGACACTCATACATGATGTGTGGATAAACAAAGATTTGAACACATGTCTCACTAAGGAAGCAGCATAAAGAACATTGTCTTATGTCCTCACTCCACAGAAAAAGCCTTTGTATTTACCATGGGAAAGCCAAATGTCATCCCATGGCATCATCATTATCCAATAAAGCATTTCTCTGTGAAAAATGAGCTTATATTGTTGTAATAGGAATCTCTAGACATACATGTACACAGTAGATAGCTGGGTGACAATATTATTACCTACATGCACATTCACTATCATACTGGCAAAAGTGAGTCTAAGAAGTAACGGCTGGATTTGAAATGACCTAAGATCATAAGGCACAGGACACTGCCTGAATTGTACATACCATGCAAGATGTTGTGTTTACAGTCGTGACTGCGTATATTTGAATGGAAGACATCACCATTCTTTCACACATTGATCTTTTTCTATAAATGCATGAAGGTGGGTGAAGTACACAGTAACTCTACGCAGCTACATATACTGCATGGATATTTTTGGATAGCCTTCTCTCCAAAGCACAACAAGCAAACACACACACAACTAGTCAATCATTGCTGGATTCAAACCTCCTCTCTCCATACTTGCACTGTCTAGAGAGTCTAGTATCAGCAGCCAGCACCACAGGATAACTCATATGAGCCCTGTCATGTAGTTTATTTCTTATCGAATAATGTAAGCACTGTGTTTCCAAAACTGGTGATTGCCTGTGGGTAATACAAATTTATATAGTAGTCCTCTACCATTGAAAATATGACTCCTAAGTGGAAGTTTTCATAAGGATTGTTGTCATGGACAGAATTGTAGACATTACAGGTAGCCACATTATTTAACCAATGTTGGATTTCAACCCTCTGTCTGGCTAATTACACAATGTCCAGAACACAGAATTAGTTGCAAGACCATAGCAATTATTGTAGCACAACTAAGTGCCATCAGCACTAGTCGTTCTTCATGGAAATAGCTCCAGTACTTATTAGTTATAACCACCCCTCCTGGCATGATTAAAGGGCATTTCCCTGTGTTTTCTCCGATTAACCTGATGCATTTTGGCATTCTGAGACAGTGTAGCAACTGCCTCCTGTACACAGGCAACCCTCTTCTCTTATCTCACAACATGCATACCTGTGAGAGATGCACTTATATCACCAGATTGGAAGATATGCACTTTCCAACCAAGTCCGGACTAGCTGGTCAAGAGAAGATCAACACCTGCACCTCACCACATGGAACACATAGTCCTCCAGAACACCCACTATCACAGCTCTCACATAAAAACACAAACCACACACCCACCTTTGCAGAGGCTCTCAATAGAAATGTACCCAAACAGCAGAGACCTCCAAGACAGAAACACACTCAACCACCACAACACAGCACAAACCACAGGACACATAGCTCACCCCAACAGTGTGCCAAGCCCCTAAGGCTAAACACCTTGCTCAATTCACTAATCATAGGTGACTCAATAGTGAGACACACAAATGTCCCACTCACTAGGTTGAATAAGGAGAAAGTAACAGTCAGCTGTTTATCAGGTGCCAGAATCTGACACATAACACATGCACTCAGGTCACTCCACAACAAGTACATGTATGACTCTGTCATTCTCCATGTGGGTGTGAATGACCTGAGATGCACCTCCCTGGACTATATTTAAAGAGACATGGTGGAGCTCTCGGATTATGTGGCTGAGGCAGGTATGACACTAGCTCTGAGCAGTATCCTACCTCACCCAGAATTATATTGCAGTGCAAACAAAAAATTATTGACTTCAACAATTGGCTACGTTTCTGGTGTCATTCTAAGGGGATTCAGTATTTGTCTGCTTGGGATAACATGATTGACAGACCTCGATGCTTTGCCAGAGATGGCCTGCATCTGTCACCCGTGGGTTTCTGGGTACTGGCTAAGGCTCTTGCCACCCCTGTAGTGCCTTTTTTAGGCCGTGATGCAAAGACCAAATTACCACTGTAACAGCTATAAATAAATGCAACCTGAGTGTCATGCTGCAAATGCTAGAAGTCTAAATCTCAAGATGGACTTACTCAACACACTCCTCAAAATGAAGAACATTGATATTTGTGCTGTAACGGTCCCCTGCACTACCAGACAATAACTCATTCCACACCTTTCAGCCCCAAAACATGGACCAAAGCTCCAAAGGGGGTGGTGTCTCCATATTCATAAAGGATATGCACTCCTCCAGACTAGTAGCCCAGTATAATGCATCTGAGATACTTCAGGTACAACTAACATTGGGTAAGACGGCGATCCAGGTCATATCCTGCTATAGGTCTCCAACCAAGTCCCTAGACTCTCAGTCCATGTTCCTAAACACCCTGGAATCTATCAAGGTCCAACCCAATATCTCATAGTAGGAGACTTCAACTACCTCTCCATCAATTGGGAAAACTACTCAAGCACCAAAACACTAGCCCAACGCTTCCTGGAATTCATCAGTTCCAATGCACTGGACCAGCTCATTCTGACCCCCACTAGAGGAAGCAACATTCTTGACCTAGAGATTACTAACATGGGCGACTGTTGCTCTACACCAGTAGTCAATCCCTCCCTGGTTAGATCCGACCATAAACTAATCGCCATGGAAATCCACATTTCACCCACACCCCCAGCAAAGGTAACCGCCTTGAAAAACTTCTCCAAATCTGACTTTGGACTCCTAAAAACAGGGGTGGCTAACTTCACTGCACCCATGCAAATGGAAAATAGCTGCATGACTGTTGAATCATACACTGGTACACTGTACGAACATGTACATAAATTCATGGAACTAGCCATTCCCAACAGAACCAAGATGCTCTCCTCCAAATAAAGGAAGTTAATCTGGTGGTCCACTGCCACTTGTAAACTCTACATCAGAAGGAAGAAACTGTTGCAGAAAAAGGTGAAGTGCCAAGACTGGAAAAACTCCCTTATTAGCCTCAAGAAAAAGTTGAGATTCCCTCATCAAATTATCTAAAGCCAGTTATGAAGGCAGAATTGCGACAGATACTAAAAATCGTCACAAAGCCTTCTATAGTTATATCAAGAACCTCCACAGCAATACCCAGATTTGCTCTGAGTTAATGCACAATGGTACCTTCTATACTGAGTCATCAGATATTCCCAACATACTGGCTGACAGATTCAATGCTAACTTTACCCCGTTCTCCCCCACAAAGGTCCAATTACAATACCGGAAGAATGCCAGGCACCCAGCAGTACTGCAGCACAGGTTAAAGCTGCATTGTCCAAGTCCAAGAATACAGCTTCCATGGTACCCAGTAATATCCCAGGCTGTGTTCTACATGAACTACAAAGTGAACTGACACCACATCTGTGTGCCCTGTTCAGTCAAAGCCGCACCTCATGCTTTATCCCTACCAAATGGCACACTGCTACCGTCATCCCTCTCCATAAAGGGGGAGTGACTAAAGACCCTGGGAAGTATCGCCCCATTAGTCTGATGAGTCTGATATGTAAAGCTATGGAGCGCGTTATCATGGATCTGATTAAGAAAGATATAGGAAATCTCCAAACTCTGGGCCCCACGCAATTTGGCTTTGTGAAAGGGAAATCATGCCTACTCAACCTGTTTGACTTCTTTGAGTCAGTCACCAGGGCTGTGGATGAAGGTAAGGCAGTGTATACAGCCTACCTCGATCTAGCCAAGGCCTTTGATACCATTCCTTACTCAGGAATTATTGATAAACTCACCAAACTAAGCATCAATCCCTAGATCACTAGGTGGGTTGCAAATTGGCTCACAGATAGAACACACAGTGTGAAGGTAGCGAACTTCAAGTCAGACTGCTGACCAGTCACGAGTGGAGTCCCACAGGGATTGGTCCTGGGTCCTCTCCTGTTTGGCATCTACTTCTCAAAAGTCCAGGCCAACACAAAGGGACTCTGGCTGACCAAGTTCACAGACGACTGTTAGCTGGGAGCCATTATTAACTCCCCAAGTGATGCAGACATCCTACAGAAAGGCCTCACTGAGACCAATGACTGGTTTCAAAACCATAGCCTTAAGCTTAATGCCAAAAATTGTGTTGTCATCCCCTTTGGTAAAAACTCAGTTCCCACTAATTACCACATAGATGAGAGCCGACTGAACACTGAAGGCATTATAAGAGATCTGGGGACGCAGGTTAACAGCAACCTCTCCTTCGACCACCACATTGCCACTGTGGACAGAAAGTGCTTCTATGGTGGCACATCTCATTACCACGGGTTTTGCTTCAAGGAAGAAGGAGGTCGTCATCTCTCTCTACTCTTCTCTCATTAGACCAGTCATCGAGTACAATGACCCATTTGGCATGAACCTCACTAGACACCTGCAACAGCTGGAGAGGCCACAGAACTACCTCATGAAGAGGATCTTAGCCTTAAATACTTGTCCTACATAGACAGACTCAAAAAACTCTATTCTCTGTCTCATATCACCTACTTAGAGACGATCTCTGCTTGACTTACAAAGCCATGTCTGACCCAGCTCTGTTAGAAATGCTACATCTAAAGAAATCCCAATCCCTCCGCACCACATACTCCAGAGACCTCAACCTCATTACCAAAATCAACAGAACATGCTGGAGGGACAGGTTCCTCACCCAGAGAC
The DNA here is from genome assembly GCF_019279795.1 of Protopterus annectens. Lineage (NCBI taxonomy): Eukaryota > Metazoa > Chordata > Ceratodontiformes > Protopteridae > Protopterus > Protopterus annectens. The sequence goes on from NC_056728.1 coordinate 1,999,825,811, forward strand.
TGCCCATGCTCTGGAATAGACTTCCCATACATGTCAAGCAGAGCACCTTGCTGTCCCTCTTCAAGAGAAATCTTGATGAGTGGATGGGTAATAGAAAGTTCACCCTGGGGATCACTCCAGTGGTTCTACTAGATAGAGGCACAGGGAACTAACGTCGGGCAGCACGATGCCAGGGCACTTTTATAGGCTAGGCTTGTAAAGGCTCCAGGGCTATTAGCCTAGTACACACCTATGAACCTATGAACAGGAAAAGTAGTTTGAGTTATAAGGACAAAAAGTGCACCTCTGACGATGACCTCAGTGTGATGCAGAGAAGATGTTTTTGGTAAAAGTGGAATAAAGGGATTGGGTATCCCCTTCCATGTTAGAATCTTCCCATTACTGAAAGTTGATACAGCACATCTCTTCAGGAAGTTATACTTATCTGATATTACAGCCATACACACAAGTTCACCACTGTGATATTTGAACCTTCTACCTAGCTAATTACACAACTGAGAGAATTCAGGATTAGTCACAAGTGCCACAGGACAAGCAAAGTCTGACTTTTAAGGGGAGATGGTGCACATCTGATATGATGACATCATCATTGTGTTGCTGAGAAGATGTTTATGGTAAAAATAGGATATGGGGATGATGGAATACTTTCCCATATGAACGATTTTCCATTAGTAGAAGAAGACATTACATCTGTTCAGGAAAATATACATACTTGATATTGAAGCCACACACAAGTTTCCCATGGTGAAATTTGAACCTAAAGTGTATCTAGGTTACAAAACAGAGAACAGAAGTTTGACTCTTAAGAGGAGAGAGAGTGCACTTTTGCCATGATGACCTCATCTGTCGCTTGCAGAGAAGATGTTTCTGTTAAAAGTGGACTAAAATACAGAGGGAGCTGTGTTCAAAGTTAAACATATTCCTCTCAGTGGAAGTGCAAATGGAACATTTGACATTGAGGTGCTACTTGCCTGTGATTAGAACCCCTCCTCAACCCAAACACACACACACACACACACACATACACACACACACACACACACACACACACACAAGTTCCACATGGTAAGAATTGAACCTCCTACCAGTCCACTTTTACCATCTAATAAACACACTGTTAGTTGCAAGTACCACAACAGGTTTTTTTTTTTTTTTAACACCTTTATTGAATTATCACTTGTGAAGTTTGACGTTACTGATGTGAAAATGTGCATTTGTACTTAATAAGACTTCAGTGTTTGGAACATCAGTTACTGTGCATCACAGGTTTTGGGGCAACTGCATGTGTGAGTGTGTGGATAAGCCAACATAACAGCAATGTGCTTGTGCTATTTAATGACATACTTCAATGCAAGGTTTATATGCTGTCATTCAAGTACTGTGAGGGACATGTACCTGTTTCACACTACAGGAAGGCAATTGCAATCACAATTGCAAACTAGTGGACCATCAGGCAATCATTCCTGCCAGTTCATTCCAAGATGTTTGCATGGAAATAATAAAGATTTATATTGTCATTCTCACTTGTTTTGTCTCATGCACACACAATGTGTATCGACAATCAGGCACTTCCTAAATATAACAGCGCACATTAGAAGAGCAGCGATGTATTATGTGTGAATAGGTTACTCAACATTGTAACACAGTTGCAAGTATAACCAATGGATTACAGATATAAATTAGCAGACTAACTTAACTGAGTCAACATCAACCTGAAATCCAGATACCTTGTTTTCAAAATTCAGTAAAGACATAAAAGATGTAATACAACCTAAACAAAGAATGATTATAAATATTTTTTACTCTTTACATGAAGCACAGCACTGGCAAGATCATTTGTACTTCTGATGGAAAGTATTAGCCTATGCATAATCATATCTTGAGGTGTTGACCTCAGAACAGGAATTAGAAGCAGTCTATATTGCTCTGTGCCGACGTTTGCACAAATAAGCAGTATACAAATACATATCTGAACATGTACGTCTTGTGGTCATGTTTTGAGTGTCATGATTTACACTTTTGCCATCAGAGTTGCAGTTCTTCAATCATTATATCTGAGCTACAGATGTATTGTGATACACATGAGAGACCAAGCATTTCTGATGGAAACATGTCTTATGGAAGCAGTTTTGAATAAACTGAAGACATAGAAGGGGCGGGAAGAGGTGCGCAGTTGCTCATAGGAATACACATACAGAGATGCTAAGAAATTAATTTATGTTTCATTTCTGCACATATTTGTATTGCGTTGTTCTTTGGTTTGTCATCATAATTATTCAGGCAAGATCTGGGCAAAACAGTTTTCACAACATGGAGCAGGTACATTAGTACAGCAGCAGGACAACGGTGTGTTAAGGAAATGTGTAGTAAACACGTGCACACACAGGAGTCATACAACAAAATTGTAAACACTTTAGCAAGCATCAGAGTTTGAATCTTGACAGTATTCCCCAAAAAAATATACAGACCTGAGTATTACCTAAACACATAACATAGAGACTACTTCACAAAGTTCAAATATGATAAAAGACTGCAGAAATATACAATATATGTATTACTCCTTAATAGCCTCATGACAACTGTATGCTGTACATTCACTCTTCATCTTGATCAACAGAAAATTATCCTGACTATAAATAGCTAACCACAGTAGCATGAAGGGCACCAGAATAATGTGGCCAAAGGCAAAATCTTTCAAGATGTTGACATAAGCTGTGTACTGCTATTTAACCTCAGCTGTAGTTATTGCTCCATGCCAGACATTGTGCAAATGCAGAGGAGGAGGAAGACAAATGGCACAGAAGGGTGAAGATACATGGACAGTGTGAGAGGGGAGGCAGGAACCACATAGCCTATGACAGAAGCAGGATAATATTGTCTCATAATAATATGTAGCCAACAGCTGCACATAAAACTGTATACTAAAAATAATAACACTTAGCTAATGGCTGGATTAGAACCCTTGAAAGTATGCAAACATTTGTCTGTGGATCTGAGCAATATATTGTCACACCACAAAGGAACTCCTGCTTTACATACTTTAAATCACACAACTCAAGGATAGTGACAACTTACTGAAGCAGAAAGGGTGAACAGAGAGAGAGAGAGAGAGAGAGAGAGAGAGAGAGAGAGAGAGATGGAGGGGGTAATGGCAGCAGTATTTTTTATGAAACATGTAGGACCAGTTGTAATGCTTGTTACTCTTACTTATTTCCTCATTATTAATCTGCCATGCTATAGGTAGCAAGTACAGGTAGGATAGTACAACCAACATCAAAATATAATCAGGTTAAGGGGGCTAACTATGTCTTACTGTTGAGGATGGAATATTTTTGCAAATACTTTCTTGCTGCACTATTCAAATGCCTACACCCCAGCCCTGGCTATAGTACTGGGAACTCTGGTCCTGCCACTAGTTTATAGGTTCATAGGTGTGTACTAGGCTAATGGCCTTGGAGCCTTTACAAGCCTAGCCCATAGAAGTGCTGTGGCATCATGCCACTCGATGTTAGTTCCCAGTGCCTCTATCAAGTAGAGCCACTGGAGTGATACCCGGGGAGACCTTTCTATATCCCATCCACTCATCAAGATTTCTCTTGAAGAGAGCCAGTGAGGTGCTCTGCTTGACATGTATGGAAAGTCTATTCCTGAGCATGGGCAGTCTCGGCGTTATGAACCTGTCCCTCCAGCATGTTCTGTTGATTGTGGTAATGAGGTTGAGGTCTCTAGAGCATGTGGTGTGGAGGGATTCGGATAAGTTAGCACCAGGTTAACTGTCTTTGTGGTTCTGTTTTTTTTTTAAGTCTAGCCAATTACCACATTTGAGAATCAAACCCTGCATCTTGTGTCTATAAGGTAAACACCTTAATCATTATTCCAATGGCACTAAGCCCTTGTACTTTTTGAACCCGTTTCCTGAGAATGATATTGAGCAATGTGAAACAGACTGTAAGTATTTTAGCAGAGGTGGCTGGGTCATACTGCAGGGAACCTCCTGAGGCATGTAGACACCGCAATCTTGATTAGAGCAAGTGGAACACACATTCTATGATAGTCCCTGTTTGAGCATGGGCATCATTGTATCCTTGCTTGGTCAGATTGTGTGGGTTTCTCATGGGTCTCATGAGGCATGGTTCCAGAATATAACCTGCACCCCCACTAGATGCAATTGTGGAAAGTCACTCCTAGCAAATCTTTTGTACAGCTCACAGATGTGCCATATGTGTGAGTTGAAAAAGCTGTCTGGGTTACCTGCATAGATATTGTAGATGATACCTGGGGCATTGTAGACAACCTGACAGATTATAGAGTGTTATCCTTTTTCTGTTGATGTACCTCCTTCCCTGTTTACCAGGTGGGTCTTTTATTTCTATTTGAGTGTGCAATCCATGGCCCCCAAAACTTCAGGAAACTGTGCTATTGCATACAATTCCTGCAAGGTTCTTCCTCTTTCCTGTAGTGTGTGTGGGAAACTGCCTTGCATGTTGTAGAACTGCATTTAGAAACAGATGTAACATTCTGGAAGTTGAGGCCTATCATACCCGTAATATATCCCCCTGTGGGTCTCTGGAGTACCTGTAGCTATTATACATAATGCTACAGATACCTTTACTTCGACTGGGATGGGTTCTCCACGATTTCCTTGGGACCTCAGATGAGAATGACAGGTTGCATATTTCCTAATGCTTTCCCTGTTGATCCAGTATTAGTCTACAATTTCTGTCTTATGAAATCCCTAGAAAACCAAATATAGTCTAAACACCCTTCTTCTTGCTTGAGGTCGGGTGACAGCAACACCTTGAATTAAAGCCTGTTGCACATGCAGGTTTATAATGGCAGCAGCAATTGCTAATGGTTTTGTGTTCATGACTGCTTTATAGCTTCCTGAATACCACGGCCATGTAGGATTGATTAATTAAGATGTAATTATATTTAATGAATACAAAATAGCACACTGTTGTGTGAACTGCATAATGCTGCATGTACACAATTGTTACAGTTAGTATAGTCATTAATAAATCTGGAGCTGATTTTATACTAGTTTTGCTTATCTGTACTTCTGTAGTGATGGCATATGTTTTGAATCTGGAAAGACTATTATACAGCCTCCTATTTGATGAAATCAGAGTATGGCAAAGTTCTACAAGTTTATGCACTAGGTTGAGAATCCCCCCACACAATGCCACTGACCAAGTGTGCTGTTAAAGAAAGTTTGACCATTTTTTATTTATTATAAGTGACACACAGTTAAGGCCTTTAAGCCCTCTAGAATTGTTTGTGTGTATGTCTGAGTAGCTTTAATTGATGCTCTGGTGAATTGAATAGTGGTATGCAGTACTCTCACAGGAAGAATCCTGCCATATTAGCCTTAGCAATGCACTTTCTGATATCAACTGGTAACTATAAAAATGGGTTCTATTTATAGACTGTCACAGAGAACCAGATCAGATATTATCTTACACACCAGGTAATGTTCACATTTAAGTGTCCTGTATGAAACACAATATAAATGTTTTACATAATTGCTGTAGATGTCTTCTTCATAACAGGAGTTCTAACATATTACAGATTCAACATCATAACCTCAATTAAATGGTCAAGAGTTAAGAGAGTTATTCAAACAATGAAGAACATCAATGAAAATGTGTGTCTAGCTCAAAGCATTTATTGAATACAGAATCAGAGGACTTCAACCTATAGATTTTTGCCTTCACCGTGGTGGATGAGGAAGAAAATGACAGCAAAATTGCTGGCATCTTCTGCCCTTCTTCAGCCAATTGAAATGCCAAATATCAAATATACATGGCAAACTGCAGAGAAACTGTATTAGTACTAATGCAGGTCAGCTTAGATATCCTTTCTTTCAGAAGTACATATGGGGTTTAGTTGTGATGCAATGACAACTTCAAGGCATTTATTCCTGACATGGATTTCACTTGCAAAACAATAACAAGTCATATACCACTCTCTCCCAAGTAGAAACTACATATAATACAGATTTGCAAACTGTGTCAATGTATTTATGAATTTTAATGGTTATATATTTGTCTCTGTTAGATAAAGAAAATATGAATATTTTGTTGTGAAGCATATCTAAAGACATCTGTAACAAGCATGCTTTGAAATTATAATGATAATGTAACATTTGGAAAGTCAAGACATGGGTTGTGTCTTTACTATGTTCATAAAATGTCACAGAGGTGTGGTCGATCCATCCACAGATACATCTCTTGAGCTGGATGGCCACATTGTCAAAACAGCTCCACATGTATGATGGAGTTGGTACTATAGACAGGCTCCCTAGCTGCAACACCATGAATTCCAAACAGATGGAGGTGTGGAGTAGGAGAACTTCAGCCACACTCAACAGATCTGTCATGGCCTGCGATAATTTTGTGCTATGCGTGGGCACAGTTAATGAGATTCATTAGCATAGTGCTCTGTATAATCTCACTACCTGTTCCTGGTACAACAGGACTCCTGACTATTCAATACCTTGCCATGTAGAAACATTTAAGATGATGAATCCTGATGAATTTTAATATTCAGATTAGAGATGGTAGAATGGCAGAAGCTGTGGACCCTCACTACTCAAATGTTTAGGAATTCAGCCTGAGGTCTCTCCATTTTTTAGAATTGTTGGAAAAGAAGTGGTACTGAAAAGTAACTGGTGAATAAGAAAGGAGGAAATACATGGGCAGGTTAAGATAATGAAGGAAACAGAAAAAATATACAATCATAATATAATAAGAAAGAAGAATTAGGAAAAAAATGGATGATCAGTTAAAATACTGAGTAATGGAGCCAGTAATATGCAAAGAGATATGAAATGTAGAAAGAACAGAATGCAGTTTTGAGGAAGGTTAACAATCAATCAGTCCAGATGTATATGGATTGGGTTATAGTTTTTATAAGAAGATGAAACAGTGAGCCAAAAGATTATTTTTGTTAATGTACTGAATAAGTAGAAAGAATAAAGTATAAAATGAGAGTATGTATGAGGAGGTGATTAGACTGTGGTGAAAAAGAGTTGACATGGCAGATTTAGGTAACTGGAAACATAGTATGTCAAATAATACTAACTGTAAAATAATAATGAAAATCATGCAAAAAATATTTGAAAATGTATTACAGCACGTGCAAATGGAAAGGATTTATGACAAAAAGAGAGGCAGAGAAAATAAATGTTTGCTATAACAAAAGAAGACGTACATAGTATCTAGGAAGGTTGTATGTGCTATGTCTAAAGCATATGATAATACCGGGCATAGTCAGTTATGGAACATACTATATGAGTATGGACTGTAAAACAATTTGGATTTCTTGAAATTAGCATATAGTAGAAGTTGGCAGAGATTTCCAATAAATTGTTGGTTAAATAAAAGTATTAAAACTGAAAAAGTGGTATAACAGTGATATACCATGAGAAGCATTTTGTTTTACTTAGCACAGAATGTCAAATGTATTATGTAAACTGAGGAATACAGGGCATATTTTTAAAGACATCCCCCAGGATTCACGAAATTCCGTGTAAGAATAAGACTATTCTTGCATGGAGTGGTTCGTGTCTGTTTAGAATAGCAGCGCACCTTGCATATGTATGAAGGCATGCTGCTATTTAATCTAAACAGACATGAACCAGGAACGAGTGCAGGGGGCATGTGTCCACAGTTCCTGCACATGTAACATGCCCCCTTAACTCAGAAAGTGCCGTACGGCACTTTATGGCACAGATGAGTGTCAATGTATATAATATTAGAGCCTGTCTCTAATATTATATACTAAACCAGTGTATGCAGATACTGAAATGTAAGTAGCTAACATTTCAATGTCTGCGGACACTGAAAAAAAAACAAAAAAAAAAAAAAAAAAAAAACACAAACACCTAGAAGGCAGCAGCCTTCAAGTGCACACCCCAGAATGTATGCACTCTTGCCCTACATGCATGGAAGTAGTAGGGCAAGAGGAAAGCAATAAAAATTAAAAAATGTATTTTTTGTTTCATGAAATAAATCCAAAATTTAAGTGGTGCACAGTTTGCAAGGCACACCACTATGCTTAGTCTGGCTGAAATCCTGAAAATGATAGACAAGTGCTAGTGTGATACACATCATCAAGCAGCTGTAGCATAGTGGTACTGCCATGGTTTAGCATGTAGAACATGCTTGGTTTAAATCCTCTCTCTGCCAATTTATTTAAAAACTTTAAAGGAAATTGAATGATAGCTGTCAATCATATGGCTCACGTATAGCACAGTAGGGGTGGGAATATGTAAAATATAACTGTAAAAAGAACTTTATATATTTAATGAAAAAAGTAGATTTAAGCAATGCTTTGCTACTGTAAACAATGCTCACCGGCTTTCAGCTGTGCTTACTTGATGTAAGCATTGCTATGTGGATTTGAGCAGAGCTAAGCATAGTTCAGCATATTAAAACCTGCCAATCAAAAAAAAGTGCAGGAAAACTGCCATATTTAAACCGCACAGGCGGGAATGCAGCCATAGCCATTTGGGATTGCTCACAGCAGGACCAAAGTGTCTGGTGTCCATGAAGGTGTTCGCTTCCAAGCACAATGTTGGGGCATCCAGGAGTCCAGGGTCATGGTTGGGCTCCTAGTAAAAACCCATGACAGCAGGCTGCTGCATAGTCAGTACCAGGGCTTGCAGTACAAAGAGGAGGCCTGGGACCAGCAGTGGCCTTAACAGTGCCACTGGCATACTCCAGACTGGTGAGCAGGTACATCACCACCATAATGACCTGAAGTGGAGGAGGGGTACACTCTTGGACCAGTGGATCCAAGAAGCCCGAGCGCAGGATGTCCCACCTGTCTGTAAATATGCAGTCTTATGTATCTCTAAGTATGGAAAAAGTTCAACTTGTGACTGTGCAGGTGTGATTAATGTGTCATGTCTCCCCATACAGCTGCTGCGGAGAGGTCCCAGAATTTTGAGGCTCATGCCCAGTGACTGGCTCGGCTGCATCGGCAGTATGGTGAGTATAGAATACCCCCTAATATTAGGAGTAAGAAATCAAAATTATAGTAATGGTAGCACTGCCTGTATATATAATTGTGCTGTAAAAGTCAGGAATAAATGCCTGTGTCAGGCTGCCAGCATTGCAATGGGGTATTCCCAGCTGCAGTGTAATACAGATGTCAGTAGCAAACAAGGTACAATATGTAGGAGAGGAATATTACAATATTTATGAGTGTGTCTTAGTGAACCTGCCAAGAAAGTGCCAAGTCAGGGCTACTTTAACACTTAGAAATGAAAAGCATTCCCCTGTGCAGATCATGCAGGAATAGTAAGTGTGGGTTTCTGAGTTGTACACAGATATGTATGTCAAAACTAATAAAGGTGATCCCAAACACTGGTGTGTGTCATCTGACTTGTACCTGAAAAATAGAAATGTGTATGTTCTGCAGAATGCATTAACTGTGGTGAACTGAGTTAGCATTGCTTGTCTGCATACTTTAGAGTGGGCATGTCAAATAACTGAAAATAAGCAACAGTACATATTTCCATCAGAATGTGTTTTACTTGTTTGTCTGCCAGCATTGTCTTGTGTTAACCTTTCAATTTTAGCTGTATGTAGCTGTGAATGTACTGAAAAATGTATAAGGCTAACAGGTGCAGACTTAAAACCTACATTGTGTACTCAGGAATCTAAATTGCAGTTTGTAGTTGTAAAACAGTCAAATGTGCAAACCAGCTAATGTGCACGTTTCACAAACAGTGACACCAATGTCTGTTGTGTATACATAATTTGTACTGAAAATGGGAAACAAATAATGCAACATGTCATAATAAAAGTACTGTGCACAAAAATATGTACTAGATGTCATAAGCGCACAACACCTCCCCAGTACTAGTCGGATATGGACTAGGCCTGTAGTTCAATTTTGAACACACACCACAGTTCGAATCCAGGGACCACCACTAACAACTCAGTCTGGTTCTACAGTTGTAAACTGCAATCTGAATAGAAAACGTAATGTACTACAACACATACATTTTCCATACAGGGTACACTGGTAAAGAAATCTGAATAGAAATACTAGTATGATGTGTATAACTATGAAAAGTGTACAATTACTGTGTTGGTCAGCCCCAGTCCTACATATAGAGGCAAGCTAGACATCCACGATTTGCAGTCTGGCCCAAACAAGCCCCTCAGGTGTCACGCTGTCATGGATAGTTTCCCCAGTTGCCAAGAAACCTGTACACAGAGAATGTCACAGTAGATGCATGTGACAGGCACAACACACACTCTAGGGCCTGCAACTAATATGTGAATCTGAAATATGTGGAGAAAGAGCAATGTGATGTGAACACAGTTCATCTGCTCAGGGCCCACAGGTAAAGAAATTGGTATAGAAACAGGTTTGATGTGTATAACTAAAATAAGGGTACAATTGCTCTATTGATATCTACAGCTGTTGGTGTGATGTAGCAGCCCCATGGCCCAGGTAGAGTGTAAGTGTGGTCAGAATGTAGAGTAGTGAACAGTAGTGTACTGACAAATATACTTGATAGCAGTTGTCATTTTAATCTGTTCCCTTCACCCACCACTCAACTGATCCAACCATCACACTGAAACCAACATGGGTATGTTCCTAAACAAACCTCTACTGTTGGGACTTTTGTTCCATTTGGTTTATCATTGTTTAAACTGTGCATACTAATATTCTCTGTTAAATAATCATTTTATTGCCTGCCTGACATACCACTAACTGGCATGCTATTGCAACCCTGAATGCCATTCCGTATATACATGGGTTCTGTTTGCTATGGCACTGTTATAATTGCACTGTTTTGGGTAAATGGGAATATCCATGCTTGCTATTTTGACTAATGTTGTAATGTGTTGTGCATGACTAACCAATATTCATTGTTAATTTCCACACCATAGCACATATGGGAAGGCAGATCCCAGCAGATCCACCTCTCCCACCCCACCTGGCCAAGACACCAGGTCCCAGCATGTCTGGAACCAAACCCAGACCTTCCTCATCTGCTGGTACTGCACCACCCTTGGGTGGAACCACTGCAGGGGATGGGGCTCGCTTCCCCTGCAAGTGGGCACGGTGAGGATGTTGTCACATAGGACGAGGTCTGAGACATGGTCCACAGTGTCCTCCGGACAGAGCTGGATGACCACCTGCACCAGGTAGAGGGCAGGCTGGCAGAGCTAGAGGGGCAGGCAGCCCTACTAGTCCAGCCCCTAGCACAGCCACCTTTGGGGCTGTGAAGGAGTAGTGGTGACTGCCAGCAGGTGAGGACATCAGTGCCACTACTACCATCTGGGGGGCTCATGAGTCTCAGATTCCCAACCACCCTCCCCGTGAAGGTGCTTACCATCCCATGTGTCATACACCACCCCTGTCTGCTGTCTTGTCTGTCTACAAATGCAACCTCTCCTACCAAACCTCCCTCACCACACTTACCTATAATCCTTCCTTAACATCTCACTCTCACCTTAAAAAAGAAAGGGTGTCTGTCCCACAAAAAAAAAACAAAACACGCCCCATACATAGCTTTGCATTTTGCCCAGAGACATGTACCCCTCACACAATCTTACACTACCAATCATCCGTATTGTATGATTCAACACATGTACCTGTAGGGTGTGAGTCTCCAAATTCTAAATTGCCCACATTGAAAGCAGCTGTTGCTGCCAAAGAAATCCAGAGCTATGGTCCTTTCCTATGCCTGTCCTGCACATCCTTACCTGTTTCTCCTCTTGTTCATTCTCCCTGCTTGCCCCAATTTCACCACTTTCCTATCTCACTTTTTTCTTTTCTATATTTGAAATTAGTGTGGGTTTAAGCGGCCGTAAGTGGCCATAAGCAGGCATTGGCATCACTTAGTTCCAGGCAAACCTATGCAAACATGCTTACAACTGCTTTAAAATGTCTTAATCACTCTGTCTCCAAAAGTCCCTGTTTTGCCCAGCAACAAAATAATCAGCCCTTGCAAGTCTCAAACCCAGGGCCCTGCACAGTATAATCAAAGTGATTTACCGCTAAGCCATGTCAAATATAAATAATTTGGAAGCTTTCTTAAACATAACATGCCGCACAGTCATTCAACAGTAGGGGAAATGTATTAATATATGTAGATGTATGTATGTATATATATATATATATATATATATATATATATATATATATATATATATATATATATATATATATATGTATATATATACACATATATAGGGTCCATATTATATGTTTGAAGTCTGAAAACTTTGAATCTCATATGAGCGACTCCATATGAGTGAAGTTTTCAAACATCAAACATAAAATATAAACAAACTAAAAGTAAAAAAAACTGCCTGAACGCTCTATGCAGGGGGGGGGGGCAAGCCCTTTGCAACCTCCATACCCCCACTACTTAAATATACCAATTCCGAGAAAGCACTACATTGAAGTGAAGGGAAACATTCCCTACGGTGATCTCTGTTGAAACATTCGATGTTTGAAGACTTTGCTCATATGATGTTGATCATATGAGATTTGAAGTTTTCAAACTTCGAACTTACAATATAAACCCTATGCATATATATATATATATATATATATATATATATATATATATATATATATATATATATATATATAAATGTGTATTGCATTTACACATTGGATCCACCCTCTGAACCTCTCACTGCAAAACATCTGACCAAAGGCACTGTTAATGGGGGTGAAGGGGCCCAAATTAAGTACTTCTTGTATTTATTGACATCATCCCCTCCTCTACTGCTGAACAGATCTGCCTTGCAACACAATAATCAACACTCGCAAGTTTCAAACCCTGGACCCTGTACAACATAACCACAACAAGTTAACAGTAAGCCATCTCAGCTGTACAATGTCAGGATGGCCTCATGCTCAATGCCAAAAAGTGCATTGTCATCCCCTTTGGTAAAAATTCTGTACCCATGAACTACCACATAGGCAGCAATCTACTTAACACAGAATGCGTGATAAGAGACCTTGGGACCCAGGTGGACAGTAGTCTCTCCTTTGATAGTCACATCGATACAGTAGTCAGGAAGTCCTTCTACGTGGCACACCTCATCATAAAAGGGTTCTCATCCAGGAAAAAAGAGGTCATTGTTCCCCTCTACTCGTCACTCATTAGACCCATTACAGAGTACAATGCCCCTTTTTGAATGTACCTCACAAGACATCTGCAGCAGCTGGAAAGGCCACAAAAGTACCTCACAAAGAGAATTACTGGCCTCAAACAAATGCCCTACACTGACCGCCTCAAAAAACTCCAGCTTTACTCTGTAGCAAGGTGATCTCTGCCTAACATATAAAGCTATGTCAAACTCAGAGCTGTTGAACATGCTACATCTAAAGAAATCCCTCCAAGCTACACGCTCGAGGGACCTAAACCTTGTCACCACAATAAACAGGACACACTAAAGAGATAGATTCCTGTCCCAGAGACTTCCTATACTCTGGAACAAGCTATCCATCTATGTCAAGCAAAGTTCTTCATTAGCACTCTTCAAGAAACATCTTGATGAGTGGATGGGAAATAGGAAATACACCCAGGGGATCACTTCTGTGTCTCTGCTGGCCAGTGGCACAGGAAAATAACTTTCTTGGGTGGCATAAGCTATGGTACCTTGCTGGCTAGGCTTACGTAGGCCCTTGGGCCGATAGCCTAGTACCTACCTATGAACCTATGAACCTATGATATCACTAACATATCATGCAGAACAGTCTGTCTACCATAGGGAATGTACAATGTGGAAGCAGTAATTCCAATGAAATATACACACACACACACACACACACACACACACACACACACACACACACACACACACACACACACACACACATATATATACATATACATACACACACACACACACACACACACACACACACACACACACACACACATATATGTGTGTGTGTGTGTGTGTGTGTGTGTGTGTGTGTGTGTGTGTGTGTGTATACTTACATACACATATAAATATATTACTACTTATAGATATGTATAAGAAGAGTATATTTAGAGGGTGCACAGCATATCAAACAGCTAGTATTCCTACAGTTGCCACCTTTTAAAATGGCCTGTGTTTGATTCTTTCATACAAAAGACAATTATTGCATGAAACATATACCCAATGACAATGCAAAGGGCATGACACCACACACAAGTTTGCATACATAGAAATGTTTATGTGTGTACTATTTCAGTTGTATATTCCATTTCTTATAGCAATTAGGTGTTTGAAATACACAATGACTGAGTAATACAACTCTCAAACAAAACATTTGATACAGTAATCTGAAAAATGACATCTGTTGCTGTCCAGGTTAAGGCCTTCAATTAGAACAACAGTAAAAATAACACTTGCCTTGAAGATAAGAACCAGTCAACACTTATTAATTACAGATGTAGTTCAGCAGCCTCCAATTACACTCTGTACTCAACCTCTAGGGGGAAAATAATTAAGTTGTCATAATGAAAATGTATCTGTTCCATTACATTGCTTAACTTAAAACATCACTATCACTATCAAACTGACAAACAGAACTGTCTGTAAGACAGTAAGCTCTAGCCCACCACTGTTTCCTGGTGAAATGTATGAAAATGTACAGCCATATAGCTTAATGTGTCTTACTACTGATATCCCTCACATGTTGTAACAGCCTAGGTTAAAACAGTTCATACCCCTCCCTCATAAAATGTCATACAAGAGCATATAACAGTGTTTTACATACACTGCCCTCTGAACTTTACAAGGTCACATTTTGTTCGTCTGTAGCCCTCATATATATGGACCCTACCCCACAATTTGTGTGGGAGTCCACAACATCACTGGAATGATAGCAGGACTGCCAGCACTAAATAATGATAGGCCACTACTTAACCTCTTACTGCATGACATCTGGACAAAGCCTGGTATATAGGTGGAGGACAGCGGCTGGAACACAGGGCCATATTTGCAATATTGCTGTTATACACTGTGAAAGTTGCTGGTGTTACAGGATTGCTTGCAACATACTCTTACTCAGGAATATGAAGACAGAAACACAAATGGATGTTGCCATGTACTGATAGCACTCAACAGAGAGAATGCCACTGATATGTCAGAAACAAGACCTGTGTGGTGAACAGACAAAACATAACAACCAATCCTCTGGCCATCATGTGGATAGGCCCACAGTTGAGAGCTATGCAGACAGACTGCATTCCATGCAAAACAAGCATGTACACACAAACCCTGTAAAACTAGTGGTATTCAATGCATATAACAGCAATACTCACACTGTCCATAGGTCTGGAACTTTATACAAATATGTCGTCTGCCTATGTCTGCAAGTCCTGTTGTAAGAGGTATTGCTACCTGCTGTCTGTAACACTGCTGCCCACACATAGGACAGATGTCTTCCATACAGGAAAGGTAAAGGGACAATGCCTACATGATGTAGTCATTTATAGTAGTGGGTTGCCATGACATTGGTAATTGAAAGTATACACAGCTGGCTGTATGCAATTAGCAAATGGTGAACACCGATTGGTGCAGAGGCCATGACCAGATCATGAGCATCACCTACAAAATCCATGCTGCAACCTATTCAAACCAGCATAATCCCTGTAGTGGAGAGAGAGAGAGAGAGAGAGACAGAGAGAGACAGAGACAGAGAGACAGAGAGAGACAGAGAATAATACAAACCAAACCAAAATAAAATAAAACAAGAGACAGATACAAGTGTACATAGAAGAGAGGACAATACTAAAACAGGTATGTGAAACAAGTATGCATGTAATTGAATGTAGTACTTGGTCTGTAATAATGGGATAGATGATGTGGAAATATTTATATGTGCCATCAAGACTTGTTGCTGTAATGATGTCCTGCTGAACAGCTGCTATGGACATAGCATCTCTCCCTGTGGGCAGTGGGCCATACCTGTCAACTGTGCAGATCAGCACTGAATGACAAGATGTAAGCCATCAAGTGTGTGTTCTGTACCTCAAGACATGTATATTAGTGTGGCAAATAGCTAAAGCTGGAATTAATGAGGTCATGAAAGACACATGAGTTTCAGACCCCACACCTTCAGGACAGTCATGTTAACGTGAAATGTATCATAGGTTCATAGGAGCATACTAGGCTAATTGCCCCGAAGGGCCACTTTAAGCCTAGTCAATATCCCGAGATCAGACTCAAACCTTGTACCCCATATCTATAAGGTGAACACCCTAACCATTGTGCCAAACCCACCCCCATGCACAAACTTCATAGGTTTGTAATAGGCTTACCCACAATCTGTCTCCATATATACCCCCTAATGTTAGGCTGTGTCCACATGTGACACTCTTCTGTTTTGTAGCAAGGCAGAACAGTGCAGCTGTGGAGGAAGGAGATTTAGTGAGTGTGGATCTGATGTCTGAATGCACTCCAGGTATATATATATATATATATATATATATATATATATATATATATATATATATATATATATATATATATACATGTATGTCTACAGATGTACAGACATATATATATATATATATATATATATATATATATATATATATATATATATATATATATATACACCACTATTACAATGGCAACTGTTACATATCTACACAATGGCATATCACAATACCACATTCCACAACCTTTACAACCTGCAATGTGACCCTAACATGAGCAATGAATGTGTAATATGAAATCCTTTGTTAGGTCAGCAAATATGGGGGAATACATACCTTAACAAACACTGTAATCATATGTGTGCACACACTCCAAATAACATTTTATGGAAGCAGCTTTTGAGGTACTGATAGCATTCACTCTTCATGAGTATGCACCTTCCATCAAGTACAGGTCCTCAATGTCATACCAATAAATGGTCTGCTGTCCAAGACGTATGTCCATCACATTTGTCCACTCACCTGCAACAGAGTCAGCTGTGGCTTGCACACATCTTACAAACCATGGAATGGATCCCATATCCAACAGGCAGCACGTAGGAGTGGGAGATGTAGCCTTACTTCACCATTGCATATACCATGGCAAACAGTGCAGACAGTCATGTATGTGAGTAGGAGGTATGGGACAGCATTAATGTAGAAAATAAGCAGATGGCCATCCAAGACAGATGACGACACATGTTGCAAACTGGTCATGGAGGCAGCCTACAAAAATGCCGCAGCACTGAGGGAGTTGCAGGAATGTCTAGCAAGTACTAGCTGTGCAGTACCTGTGTCAACAATGGCCTGGACCCTGCATAAGTGTAGCCTATGGGTTAGGGTAATCAGATGGGAAAGTTATTCCACAGGAAACATCATCCAGGGCTCTCTACAGGTAGCATATGCATAACAACAAACGTTCCCCAAAGACATATATTGCAATGTGTAATGGTGTACCAAGATGAGGTTCAAACCCCCCAGACAGTATTAATAAAGATTCATGTGCTGCACAATAAACAACTCACTCCAGCTCAGAGCCACCTTCCCCATCTGTACCTTGCTGGTGCCAGTGTACACCTGTATGTTTGCCATTCATTAGCAGGGACTAGGCCGGTACACATGGTGTTCTGAATTTGGGACTCTGCAAAATGACACTCATGTGTGGCTCATAGTTGTCAAGCATCTGCGAAAAGGCTGAGGATGGGGAGGGGTGTCATCCTGAAACACAACAGTGAACTGAAGCAGACATCCTAAGCTTGCTAAGAATGGCTGTATCTACACACATTCAAGAAAATGAATTGTGGCAGATATAACCCTGACTCCACAACAATAGTGAAGGCACTGTGTGACCTCCAAGGGCTGTGCACATGAGTTGACCTTGCAATCTGGCAGAGTTGGGAGACATTTGTAGAGCAGAGTGACCAAAAACTGGCAAGTGTAGATGGGTCATGCTAGTATACCCCTTCCAGGAATAGTGACTGCTGTAGTACACTTAACAGTTGATGCAACAAACCATCATGTTAAGGGAGTGCACACTTATGCACCCACATATTGTATCCATCTCAGTCTGCATCTGCACAACTAAAACATTTGTGTGATACTGCATTTGATTGCACAGATCATATGTCACATATCAAGTTTTTGTAATGTTATCATATGTAGTATTGTGGCCCCATGGCATATCAGGGAAGAGGGTGCAATGTCAATAAGAGTGTGTACACTCCTCATAGCCACAGTAAGCTTTGAAGGTTGTCAGTGTAATTGCATTTTATTGCTCATACATGGACCACTGATAATAAGATCTTGCAAATCAGACATCAGGCATTCACTATTGACATCTGTCCTCATATCATCCCAGCTATGTGTCGGACAAATACATAGGGGCTGTGAGCAGCAGAGCAAACATAACTGCCACACATATACACATTCAGCAATGGCATGAACACCTGTGAGGTATGGTGCACAGTACATGCCAGGCTGCTTAACAGGTGCACAGCAATACTGTGTACATGGGTGCAGTGTGTTCCAGGGGAAGAGGCATCACCTACTAACACAACTCATGCATCACAGAGATATATAATGTTGGTAACAGAGATTGACTATAGCTGCAGTGCATGCTGTTGAGTGCCATATGTCATGCATGTTGACAGTTGGGTAATGAGAGGTCCGTGTGTAATATCTTTGAGCAACATCACCTGTAAGTGTGTGTGTGTGTGTGTGTGTGTGTGTGTGTGTGTGTGTGTGTGTGTGTGTGGATCTGTATGTGCGTGTGTATGCGTATGTGTGTGTGTGTGCGTGTGTGTGTGTGTGTGTGTGTGCGTGTGTGTGTGTGTGTGTGTGTGTGTGTGTGTGTGTGTGTGTGTGTGTGTGTGTGTGTGTGTGTGTGTGTGTACAGTTAAGCAATGACATACATGTCTTAAAGTGTGTTTCTTGTTTTCTCCTCACAGGTGGCGAGGTGGGTCAGGGTCCCTCCTGCAGGCAAACTGATGTTAGTGTCCATACAGACTCTGACAAAGATGGTAGGTATGGTGAGGCACAGGCAGGGTTGCCAGGGGCTGAAGCTGATCCATCGGTTGACATCCCATTGTTATCCACCCTATCCCTGCACACAGTCCCATTGCCGATACATACCCCATCACCAGTGGCCATAGATGAGGGACATTTGGAGGGTGTGGTGACAGTGTGGTGACAATGGCAAGTGTGTCTGGACACAGCAGCCATAGCCGGATGACCGGCGAGATTCCATACAGGCAGATGTACAGGATGCTCATAGGAGGGCTGCTGGTCATCAGGTCCCTGGCAGAAGTGCCACAGCAGGTGTCACCAGACACATGTTTCAGGCCATCATGGAGGCACAGGTACATATGGAACGTTATACCAGAAAGGGTCTGAGGCTCCAGAGGGCTACTCATTCGACTGCTATTGACAACATCTGTGATCTTGCAGGTGCCCACCATTATTTTGCAGAGGTCCTGGAGAGATGGTTGGGTGAGATGGTGGGAATCCTCGACCATGCAATGTCTGTGCTTGAGCATATGGTGGGAGTAGTACAACAGCCATATGGATGTAGGTCAGCAACACCAACAGGTTGAGGTAGACGTGTATGCGCAACAAGTCAGAGCTGCTCCCGTAGTGGCAGTACCAGCACCAGCACTGCAGGGGGGTGCTGTTCACACCACAACATAGCAGGCCATGTGCACTTGGTCCTGGCTGGTCCCAAGAGGGACCCGGATCTAGTGGACATTTGTCATCATCAGGGGAGTGTACCATATCTGGCCTTGTACCTGGTACTGCCCGTGGAACCCCTGGCAGGCACAGTTCTCATGTCCATGGCCGGAGACAGTGAACTGCACACCCTCCCAGTTACGGTCTGCAGCTGTCCAACAAACCCCTTTATAAGGCAGCCACATGGCAGAACTGTGTGTATGCATACATACACACATTGCCCACACAGCTAGGGCAACCCCATACCTACACACACCACATCTGCATAGCCCAATTAATAATGAAATCCCCTAACACACACACACACACACACACACACACACACACACACACACACACACACACACACACACACACACACAATGTCAACCAAACGGCTCAGCCTAGGTCTCTGGCAAACCCACAACACACCCTGTGCATATGATGATACCTGTGCCACATCCCTGTCATCCATAACATCGATACAGGGACAGGCTAATATGGTACTGATGCATAGGGTGAATGTCCTAAGTTCTACCAATGTAATGATGTGTAACATGTTTTCAGCACTAAAGTTTAACGCTTACATGTCAGGATGTGTAGCTGTCCATCCATGATGCAATATAGCTGTTTTTAACACTGACTGATTGTGGTCTCCATAATGTATTCCATTTGTGTTGTAGGTGTCTATGTGTCAGCAGGATGTTGGTCTGCTGTTGTTTCCTGCAAGGGGTATGGCACTGTGGTGACACCTTGACTGTGCCATATCCTGGGTACAGCTGAACACAAGTCACAGGTCTGTATAACAGTTACTGCAAGTGCCACATGCCTGATAGGACTGAGGGGTGTATACAGGTGAGTGCATGGAGGCTGATGTCAGCAGCCCTTCTACAGTGGACAATGGTAAGTGTACTGGGTGATACACACCACATGTTTGTGTATAACACACACACACAGAGGCTTTGGTGTTGATGCAATACACAGAGAATACTGTACACATGGATGTATGTACTTTTGCAGAGAACCCATTTTAGTCCATGTAATTCTACCAAGACAGAATAGGCACGTCATATTTGGGAAATAATCAGTCTTCTAGTTTAATGTCATTGATGATGGTACTGGCAAGGTATATGTCCCCTTCCCCAATATAGTGGAATCCTTGACTTGGTAAATATAGGTGTGCTGGTATGGATGGCACAGCCCTACCCTTTTTAGGGTGTGGGGTGGTGGAGAACTGCAGATAGTGGATTGACAACTACTTAACCTGTTAACATAAACTGTACAATATTACAGCTGGTAAATAAAGAAAAGCACGAAACACCAAATCCTGATTTGGCCCAACCTGATCCGAGAACTCGAACAAAGAGAATACCCAAAATGGTTACACAACCACAGGTTTATTCCAAAAGTCACACGTAAACAAGACTGCGAAACGGTAATACAAGACTGCAAAATTTACACAACCACAGGTTTATTCCAAAAGTCACACGTAAACAAGACTGCAAAACACTAATACAAGACTGCAAAAACGGTGATTGCTAATGGTTAAGCGCTTTCATCTGGTGTGCCCCAGACTTCATCAGAACCAATGAAAACTTTAGTTACACCATATTTATAATACTTTAGGCGCCAAAAAACACAATTGAATGCAATTAAATAAATAATAAGCATATTAAATACATTTTAAATACATTACATATGCATATTAATTGTATACTAACTAATACTATTATTTGTATAATATTGATAAAATATGATATATAAAAAATATATTTACAAAGTGCTGAAAGTATAAAAATACAGAGTATGTATGAAATCATAGACTAAAAATGCTAAAACCAGATACTGTATAGAATAATACCATATACTAAATACTATATGTACTGATACTAAGTACCAAGGTTCTAATTAATTCTGATTGAATTCCTACTAATCTAGTAATAGGAAAGGTTTTAAACTAATGCTATCATTTAATTCTGGGGGGGTTGTAGCGTCTAAACTAATCTGCCATTTGCTTTCAACTCAAGAAAAATACACTTTCCAGTTCCCTCCTCTATCAGTTATATCAACCTGATCAATAATAGCAAAACTAAAGGTATGATCATTGCCCTTATCCATAACATGTTTGCTCAAGGCATTTTTAGGATCACATTTCTTGATCCTGTACAAATGCTCATAAATACGTGTTCTGAGCTTCCTTTCAGTTTTGCCTACGTAATAGGCCGGGCATTTAGAACAGATTGCGATATATACTAAATGATGAGTGTTGCAATTTCCATATCTGCAGTATAATGTGGATTTTATTACATTGTCAACCTTAATTTTTAAACTGTCATTAATATATGCACATTGCTTACACTTTCCACATTTTTTAGTTCCATACTTCTTTACCGTGTGCATCCCTATCTTCCCTTGCTCTAGAATTCTCTTCAAAGTTTTGCCGGTTTTGTGTACTGTAATAGGGTATGTTCCTACAATATCTCCTATGGTATTGGAACTAGAAATTAAATCCCAATGTTTACGGAGAATTTCTCTCACCAGGTTAGTAAAGGGATTAAACATAATGACACAAACCTTATTAGCTCTGTTGTCTTCTAATCTGGAGGTGACTTGTCTTGTTATGCCCAAAAGTGGTGAATACTTCAGCCCCCATTGTGCTTTAACATATCCAGTCACATTATCCAGCATACCTGTGGGATATCCTCTGTCTTGAAATAATTTATAAACCGTTTGTAATTCTATATTCCTGTCATCTCTAGTGGAAGTCATGCGTGCTACCCTTATGCATTGTCCTTTGACTACATTCCTGAAAATATGTGGGGGGTGACAACTTCCATATTGAATGTAATCGTTGGAAAATGTAGGTTTCCTGTAAATCTTGGAAGCAAAACTACTCCCAGTATTGCTTATCCAAGTGTCTAGATATGCTATCCCTAATTTATTAGTTTGGTAAGTAAATTTCAAAAAATCTGTCGTTTGATTCAAATAATTAATAAAAGAGGGTATCTGGTCTATGGGGCCCTTCCATATAATAAAAATGTCATCCAAATATCTGGTGTATAAACTAATATGTTGGAAATATGCACTAGTAAATACGTACAGATTTTCCCACTTCAACATAACTAAATTAGCAAACACCGGGGCGCAAGATGCCCCCATAGCAACACCCCGGGTTTGTCTAAAATATTCTCCTTGATGGTAAATATAGTTATGATCTAAAACCAGACCCATCGTGTCCATGATGAGGTTAATCTTGTCCGAACTAAAACCAGAGTATTTAGTTAGACTATTAAAAAAATATTCAAGTCCGATCGGACCAGGTATACAGGAGAAAAGATCTTTTACATCCACAGTCAAAAACACCATGTCCACATCCCAAACCTCTATGGTGAGTTTACTCAAGAAATCCCAAGAGTCTTTGACTAAATGTGGTACCTTGTCATAAATCTGTTTAGTCCAATTATCAATAGTTACACCTAATTTGAATGTTTTAGATTTAGACCCCGAAATAATGGGTCTAAATGGAGGGTTATTCAAGCACTTATGTATTTTTGGTATCCCAATAATATGTGCCAGGATAGGATATTCTGTTCTCAAAAATTCATAAAGTTCATTGCTAATACGGTTATCGAGAAGATATTCTTCAATTGCTAGGTCTATGCGCCTATATCCTATATTAATTTGGTTTAGAGATATCTGTTCATAATTACCTGACTCAAATAATATGTTATGAATTACTCTTAAATAAAGTTGATGGTCAAAAATTACTATCCCTCCACCCTTATCAGGTTTCATTATCCTGATTTCTTTGTTAAGAATTAATTCTTCCAAACATTTCCTTTCGTCTACACTAAGGTTATGATTAGTAAAGGGTGGATGGTTAAGGATGCTCTTAGTATCTTTAAAAAGCGTATAAATATCTTTACAAACCAATTTTTCATATGCTGCAATCTGAGGGTTCATAACTGGAATATAGGAGCTTTTCCTAACTAACCTAGAACTCGAATAATGTGTTGCCTGATTGTTATTCAAATTTGAGTTAAATTGAATGGCCAAATTAAGTCTCCGGCAAAAAAGTTTGATTTCTTTAATTACTCCAAACAAATTAAAAGGGACAGTGGGTATAAATTTCATACCCTTACTAAATACAGAATAAAACTCTTGAGAAACAACAGTATCCGTATAGTTATAAACATTGAATCCACCAAAGTTATTTATCGTAGGGTAGTCTTGAATGCAATGTGGGTTAGAGTCTACCCCCCCTGTAACCTCAAGGTATACATCAGAAATTTGTTCACTGTGAACAACCGCAAAATGGCCCCCAATGGTCCCTGGGGAAGATGGTAATCCACCGCGAAGGGCTGTCGATGTATCAGTTTCTGTGTTCACATTAATGTCATCAACATTATTATTTATGGTATTTACTGAACCCACCGATTTTGTTTGGGAGCCGGGTAGAATCTCCCACCCTGAAAATTTTCATCTTCATGTGTCCGGTGGTTTCTTCTTCTACCCTTGTTTAGAACTGGCTCATGAATATCTTCCAAAGCCACATGCTGCTGTGGCCAGATATATGCTCTACCCTTCTTGTATGATTCAACATCCCTTTCAATTCTGTGCATCTTTCTGTTATAAACATTATTAGCTCTATTATGAGCATTTTGAAATTGCCTGGTATATAAATCATACCATTGGTTGAAATCTTCGTCATGAATAATAATATCATTTAACATTTCAACTTCTTGTAGCAAATTAGCTATTTTCTGATCATTGCACTTCATTAATTGTTTCATAAACAAAAAGCCGAAACCATCAAACATTTTGTTAAAATCAGCTACAACCCCAGAGGTAAAATCTATTCCCAAACGAAGTTTAAAAAACCTAAGGCCTTTAGGAACTAATTGCATCTGTAAGCATTTGTCTAAATATGCATTATCTATTTTCACACTCCTTAGCTGAGTGAGTTTTTTACCTAATAAAAAAACATTAGCCTTAAGATCATTTTTACTTACACCTGTTCCTATATTATAATGTGCATGCCTATTATCAGATTTAGTAGCAAAATCATATTCATCAATAAGAAAATCATTCAGTACATTAGTAACATTTAAAACATTATTTTTATTTTTATTCTCACAGCCAGCTCGTGTCTTAATATGTCCATGGCTTTGATTAAATAATCAGTCATTTGAAACAGTACCTTTTTTGTTTAAAACATCTTTACCAGCTATTGCTGAATATGTCTTTAATTTTTCACGTTGCTTCGGTCTTGCCCCCTTGTTTTTATATTCCTGACGGTTGTGGAATAGACTGAAGTCGAAAGTAAAGTCTGCATCAAGGGATACATTGGCGATTTGTCCCTGATGTCCAAATCAAGTCTACTATTAGATGAAGAAGGTGCTACTTGTCCGTTCGGTATATCCGCTACACTGCTGTGCCTGTCCGATGTACTTTGCACCGTAATTGTCCCTTCAAGCTTTTCAGCTGAACATGGTTTTGCAGAATCTCTGCCTTGTAAAATAGCTTCAGATAACTTGCCCACTAAGTCCAATAAGCGGCTTACGTCAGACTGCAACGACGTAACCTCCGAACGTAAGGTTTGGTAATCATCCTTGCTCAATGAAGCCCCCAATGGATCTGATTCAGCCATAATGCAACCGGTAAATAAAGAAAAGCACGAAACACCAAATCCTGATTCGGCCCAACCTGATCCGAGAACTCGAACAAAGAGAATACCCAAAACGGTTACACAACCACAGGTTTATTCCAAAAGTCACACGTAAACAAGACTGTGAAACGGTAATACAAGACTGCAAAATTTTCACAACCACAGGTTTATTCCAAAAGTCACACGTAAACAAGACTGCAAAACGGTAATACAAGACTGCAAAAATGGTAATTCCTAATGGTTAAGCGCTTTCATCTGGTGTGCCCCAGACTTCATCAGAACCAATAAAAACTTTAGTTACACCATATTTATCTGGGGTTGTAGCTGATTTTAACAAAATGTTTGATGGTTTCGGCTTTTTGTTTATGAAACAATTAATGAAGTGCAATGATCAGAAAATAGCTACTTTGCTACAAGAAATTGAAATGTTAAATGATATTATTATTCATGACGAAGATTTCAACCAATGGTATGATTTATATACCAGGCAATTTCAAAATGCTCATAATAGAGCTAATAATGTTTATAACAGAAAGATGCACAAAATTGAAAGGGATGTTGAATCATACAAGAAGGGTAGAGCATATATCTGGCCACAGCAGCATGTGGCTTTGGAAGATATTCATGAGCCAGTTCTAAACAAGGGTAGAAGAAGAAACCACGGGACACATGAAGATGAAAATTTTCAGGGTGGGAGATTCTACCCGGCTCCCAAACAAAATCGGTGGGTTCAGAAAATACCATAAATAATAATGTTGATGACATTAATGTGAACACAGAAACTGATACATCCACAGCCCTTCGTGGTGGATTACCATCTTCCCCAGGGACCACCGGGGGCCATTTTGCGGTTGTTCACAGTGAACAAATTTCTGATGTATACCTTGAGGTTACAGGGGGGGTGGACTCTAACCCACATTGCATTCAAGACTACCCTACGATAAATAACTTTGGTGG
Source organism: Protopterus annectens (assembly GCF_019279795.1). NCBI lineage: Eukaryota > Metazoa > Chordata > Ceratodontiformes > Protopteridae > Protopterus > Protopterus annectens. The sequence goes on from NC_056728.1 coordinate 1,999,852,102, forward strand.
ATTCAATGTTTATAACTATATGGATACTGTTGTTTCTCAAGAGTTTTATTCTGTATTTAGTAAGGGTATAAAATTTATACCCACTGTCCCTTTTAATTTGTTTGGAGTAATTAAAGAAATCAAACTTTTTTGCCGGAGACTTAATTTGGCCATTCAATTTAACTCAAATTTGAATAACAATCAGGCAACACATTATTTGAGTTCTAGGTTAGTTAGGAAAAGCTCCTATATTCCAATTATGAACCCTCAGATTGCAGCATATGAAAAATTGGTTTGTAAAGATATTTATATGCTTTTTAAAGATACTAAGAGCATCCTTAACCATCCACCCTTTACTAATCATAACCTTAGTGTAGACGATAGGAAATGTTTGGAAGAATTAATTCTTAACAAAGAAATCAGGATAATGAAACCTGATAAGGGTGGAGGGATAGTAATTTTTGACCACCAACTTTATTTAAGAGTAATTCATAACATATTATTTGAGTCAGGTAATTATGAACAGATATCTCTAAACCAAATTAATATAGGATATAGGCGCATAGACCTAGCAATTGAAGAATATCTTCTCGATAACCGTATTAGCAATGAACTTTATGAATTTTTGAGAACAGAATATCCTATCCTGGCACATATTATTGGGATACCAAAAATACATAAGTGCTTGAATAACCCTCCATTTAGACCCATTATTTCGGGGTCTAAATCTAAAACATTCAAATTAGGTGTAACTATTGATAATTGGACTAAACAGATTTATGACAAGGTACCACATTTAGTCAAAGACTCTTGGGATTTCTTGAGTAAACTCACCATAGAGGTTTGGGATGTGGACATGGTGTTTTGACTGTGGATGTAAAAGATCTTTTCTCCTGTATACCTGGTCCGATCGGACTTGAATATTTTTTTAATAGTCTAACTAAATACTCTGGTTTTAGTTCGGACAAGATTAACCTCATCATGGACATGATGGGTCTGGTTTTAGATCATAACTATATTTACCATCAAGGAGAATATTTTAGACAAACCCGGGGTGTTGCTATGGGGGCATCTTGCGCCCCGGTGTTTGCTAATTTAGTTATGTTGGAGTGGGAAAATCTGTACGTATTTACTAGTGCATATTTCCAACATATTAGTTTATACACCAGATATTTGGATGACATTTTTATTATATGGAAGGGCCCCATAGACCAGATACCCTCTTTTATTAATTATTTGAATCAAACGACACATTTTTTGAAATTTACTTACCAAACTAATAAATTAGGGATAGCATATCTAGACACTTGGATAAGCAATACTGGGAGTAGTTTTGCTTCCAAGATTTACAGGAAACCTACATTTTCCAACGATTACATTCAATATGGAAGTTGTCACCCCCCACATATTTTCAGGAATGTAGTCAAAGGACAATGCATAAGGGTAGCACGCATGACTTCCACTAGAGATGGCATGAATATAGAATTACAAACGGTTTATAAATTATTTCAAGACAGAGGATATCCCACAGGTATGCTGGATAATGTGACTGGATATGTTAAAGCACAATGGGGGCTGAAGTATTCACCACTTTTGGGCATAACAAGACAAGTCACCTCCAGATTAGAAGACAACAGAGCTAATAAGGTTTGTGTCATTATGTTTAATCCCTTTACTAACCTGGTGAGAGAAATTCTCCGTAAACATTGGGATTTAATTTCTAGTTCCAATACCATAGGAGATATTGTGGGAACATACCCTATTACAGTACACAAAACCGGCAAAAATTTGAAGAGAATTCTAGAGCAAGGGAAGATAGGGATGCACACGGTAAAGAAGTATGGAACTAAAAAATGTGGAAAGTGTAAGCAATGTGCATATATTAATGACAGTTTAAAAATTAAGGTTAACAATGTAATAAAATCCACATTATACTGCAGATATGGAAATTGCAACACTCAACATTTAGTATATATCGCAATCTGTTCTAAATGCCCGGCCTATTACATAGGCAAAACTGAAAGGAAGCTCAGAACACGTATTTATGAGCATTTGTACAGGATCAAGAAATGTGATCCTAAAAACGCCTTGAGCAAACATGTTATGGATAAGGGCAATGATCATACCTTTAGTTTTGCTTTTATTGATCAGGTTGATGTAACTGATAGAGGAGGGAACTGGAAAGTGTATCTTTCTTGGGTTGAAAGCAAATGGCAGATTAGTTTAGACGCTACAACCCCCCCCAGGATTAAATGATAGCATTAGTTTAAAACATTTCCTATTACTACATTAGTAGGAATTCAATCAGAATTAATTAGAACCTTGGTACTTAGTATCAATACATATAGTATTTAGTATATGGTATTATTGTATACAGTATCTGGTTTTAGCATTTTTAATCTATGATTTCATACATACTCTGTATTTTTATACTTTCAGCACTTTGTAAATATATTTTTTATATATCATATTTTTTATATATCATATTTTATCAATATTATACAAATAATAGTATTAGTTAGTATACAATTAATATGCATATTTAATGTATTTAAAATGTATTTAATATGCTTATTATTATTTATTTAATTGCATTCAATTGTGTTTTTTGGCGCCTAAAGTATTATAAATATGGTGTAACTAAAGTTTTCATTGGTTCTGATGAAGTCTGGGGCACACCAGATGAAAGCGCTTAACCATTAGGAATTACCGTTTTTGCAGTCTTGTATTACCGTTTCGCAGTCTTGTTTACGTGTGACTTTTGGAATATTACAGCTGAGTAAGCAGGATATACACACAACAATAACCGCAAAGATGGTGGCTGTGTCCACAAGATCCACACCCAGCTATATATACCAACTCCAGTATCATTGTACAGCTATACTGTGGGAAAGAGGGCATTTACACATCTACTACTAGTTTTGATGGAATGAATTTCCACAAGATGATAACATTTACCAGCCAGTTCTCTGACAGATGACCTCCTGGAACATGTATTTTCCAGAAACTGACGTAGATTCCTTCACATACATACACACTCTTAATTGGCAACACACTGAGTGTAGAACCCCTACCTAGGTACTTATTGCTACTAATGTGTGCATGGCCTAAATTGCACACACCACACAGCTTTTAGGATGAGGTGTGTCCCAGGTTACTTGTTAAGTGAAGAACATCACCAGGTTTTGTACAGTATGGTCATGGGGGATGTACTGGTTGTTTATGAACAACACATAGTGTGGCCTTAACCACTCTGTATCCAACAGTACTTGTTCTGCCTAGCAACAAAATAAATGGCCCTTGCATGTCTTGAACGCAGGACCCTGTACATTACAGTCACAGCAGTTAACCACTAAACGATCACAGCTATGAAGATGTTTGCTGTTTTTTCAAATATATCTGTCAGTACACATACTGAATAGTAGTGAACAACTGCTTTGACTTCTACAATTGTGTAATACTTGTTACTGAAAATATTGTTGAATCAGTATGTTGTTACATCTGTATAAACACATATCAGATAAATATGGTGGGATACGTCTGGGAAGGTAAATGCAACACTTATGTTTACACATAACAAGGATATGGATATATATATATATATATATATATATATATATATATATATATATATATATATATATATATATATATGGATTCACTTCATAACATTGAAATATCAAAATACTGAAACTCAAAACACTGAAACCAAAATACTGAAACTTCAAAATCTTGAAAACTCAAAATACTGAAACTCAAAATACTGAAAACACATATTATGCGTAAGCTCAGCTTAAACAACATAAATCATAACAATTTCTACCAAATATATGCAGGGGGCAAGCCCCCCTGCACCCCCCATGTGGGGGGCTGCACCCCCTACACCCCCTGCTAATTAAATATATCAACTCCAAGATTGCACATAGTGTAGTTAATTGTAGATTAAATTAGATTAGATTACCAAGTAGATTTGGTAGAAATTGCTATGATTTATGTTGTTTAAGCTGAGTTTACGCATAATATGTGTTTTCAGTATTTTGAGTTTCAGTATTTTGAGTATTCAGTATTTTGAGCTTTCAGTATTTTGGTCTTCAGTATTATGAAGTTCTGTCATTTTCAGTATTTTGAAGTTTCAGTGTTATGAAGTGAATCCATATATATATATATATATATATATATATATATATATATATATATATATAGGTTCATAGGTTCATAGGTAGGTACTAGGCTATCTGTCCGAGGGCATTTATAAGCCTAGCCAGAGTGTGATAGGTTCATAGGTAGGTACTAGGCTATCTGCCCGAGGGCATTTATAAGCCTAGCTAGAGTGTGTCAGCTTTCGCCGCCCCATTGATTAATTAACTGAGCCTCTGTCAAGAACAGCCAATGAAGTGATCCCAGGGGTGCATTTTCTGTTACCCATCCACTCGTCAAGGTTTCTCTTGAAGAGTGTTAGTGAGGGGATCTGCCTAATGTAGTTAAGAATTTTGTTCCAAAGCATGTGATAGGAATCTATCCCTCCAGCATGTTCTAGTTATTGTTGTGGCGAGGTTTAGCTCACTAGAGCAAGTGGCTCGCAGTGACTTGGATTTCTTTAGGTGGAGCATGTCCATCAATTCTGAGTTGGACATGGCTTTGTAAGTCAGGCAGAGATCACCTCGAAGTAAGCGATATGCCACTGAGTACAGCTGAAGTTTTTCCAGTGGGGCTGCATAGGACATATGTTTGAGACCAGTAATCCTCGTACTTTTGTGGTATTTCCAACTGTTGGTGATTGTCAAAGGAGAGATTACTATCTACCTGGGTCCCCAGATCTCTTATTACCTCTTCTGTGTAAAGGGGGCTGCCACCTATGTGGTAATTCATGGGTGTTTTGTTATTCCCAAACGTGATGACAATGCATTTTTTGGCATTTAGCTTGAGGCCATGACTTTGACACCAGGTGTCTGTCTCAGTAAGGCCCTTTTGGAGAATGTCTGTGTCAGCCGGAGAGTCAATTATGGCTCCCAGTTTGCAGTCATCGGCGAACTTGGTTAGCCATAGTCCTCCTGTATTTGCCTGTACTTCTGAGAAGTATATGCCGAACAGTAGGGGTCCCAGGACCAAGCCTTGTGGGACACCTCTTGTGACTGGTTAAGAGTCGGACCTGGAGCCCACGATTCTTACCGTGTGAGTTCTGTCTGTAAGCCAGTTGGCAACCCATCTTGTGACGTAGGGGTTTATGTTCAGGCTGGTGAGTTTTTCTATACTTCCCGAGTGGGGAATGGTGTCAAAAGCCTTGGCGAGGTCAAGGTAGGCTGTGTGAACTACCTTCCCCACATCTATGGCCTTGATGACTATCTCAAAGAAGTCAACCAAGTTTAATAGGCATGATCTGCTCTTAACAAAGCCAAACTGGGTTGGGTCAAGTGTTTGGAGGTTCCCAATGTCTTTGTTAATGAGTTCCATGATGATGTGCTCCATAGCCTTGCAGACCAGGCTAGTCAGGCTTATGGGGCAATAGTTACCAGGGTCAGTTATGACCCCTCCTTTATGGAGCAGAATAACCATTGCTGTGTACCATTCTATGGGCACGTAGCCTGTGGAGAGGCTGATGATGAACAGTGTGCTTAGGTGGGGGGTTAGTTTGTTCTGTAGTTCATACAAGATGCAGCCTGGGACACCATTTGGCCCCATTGATGCTGTGCTTTTGGCTTTTGAAAGGGCTGTTTTCACCTGTGCATCTGTGATTTCTGGGGCACTACATGTTTCCGGTATTGTTGTGGGCCCTTTTGGGGGTGAGAGGGGGGTGAAGTTTGCACTGAATCTATCTGCCAGGATGTTGGCAATATCAGTGGGTTCAGTATATTTTATGCTATTTTGCACTAGCTCAGAGCATATCTGCGAGTTGCCACTTAGATTCTTGACATAGCTAAAGAAGGCTTTTTGGTTATCTTTTGAATCCTTGGCTATTTTTCTTCCGAAGTTAGCCTTCGAGGATTTTATGAGGGACCTTAGTTTCTTACTGATACTGATCAGGGATGTCTTTCCTTCTTGGGATTGGTCTTTTTTCTGAACTAGTTTCCTCTTTCTATTGTATAGCCTGTTTATGGTAGGGGTCCACCAGACTGGTTTCCTTCTCTTAGGGGAGTGAATCTTCATTTTGCTAAGGATGGCACAATCCGTGCATCCTTGTAGGTGCTCATAGAGTGCATTTGTAAAGGTTTCTGCATCTTGGGCAGCATTATTCTTTAGTGTGGGGGCAGTGAAACTTCCCACCTCTGTCTTAAGAAAAGTGAAGTTTGCTTTAGAAAAGTTTTTTACTGTAGTTTCCTTAGTTGGGGGTGGTGGTGGGGTGTGGACATCCAGAGTGATTAGTTTATGGTCTGATCTAACCAGTGATGGGCTCACCTCTGGTGTGGAACACCTGTCACCCATGTTGGTGATGACCAGGTCCAATATGTTTTCAGCTCTGGTATGGGAGTTTACCAGCTGATCCAGGGCATTTGAGTTGATAAATTCCAGGAAGCGCTGGACCTGGGAGTTTGTATTTGAGTAGTTTTCCCAGTTAACTGTAGGGTAATTGAAATCGCCCAATATCAGGGTGTTCGGTAGGACCTTCATGTTTTCTAGTGTCTCTAGAAAGGAGGAGTGGAGGTCCTGGGTCATGGAGGGTGATCTGTAGCAGGCCACAATTTGCACTCCAGATTTGCCTGATGTTAGTTGCACATGGATGATCTCGGAGGTATCATGCTGTGCCACTAACCTGGAGGTGTAGGTATCCTTGATGAATATGGATACACTCCCTCGTTTTGTGTTTCGGTCCATGTTCTGTGGCCGAAATGTGTGGTATGTGTTGTAGCCTGGTAGTGCTGGGGTGCCCTGTGGAGCCTTGAACCAGGTTTCAGTTACTGCACAGATGTCGACATTCTTCATACTGAGAAGTGCTTTGAGCCCATGCATTTTGCGATTTAAACTCCTGGCATTGAGTAGCATAACCTTCATTTTTTTATTTGTGCTGTTTACGGAGATGGGTTTGACATTTGAGCCTTGCCTAGAAAAGGCACTATTGGGGCAGCAAGAGCCTTGGCCAGTATTCAAAAGCCTAGGGGTGACAGATGCAAGCCATCTCTTGCGAAGCAATGAGGCCTGTCGAGCATGTCATCCAAGGCTGACAGACTCTGGATCCCCTTTGAATGACACCAGAAGCTTAGCCAGTTGTTGAAATTGATCATTTTGTCTTTATACTGCGGTATCATTCTTGGAGAAGGCAGGATGTTACTCAGGGTCAGGGTCATACCCGCCTGGGCGACATGATCAGAGAGCTCTTCCATGTCTCTTTTCATGTAGTCAAGGGAGGTACATCTCAGGTCATTCACACCAGCATGAACAATGACAGAGTCATATTTGTACTTGTTCTGGAGTGACCTGAGTGCTTCTGTTATCTGGCGGATTCTGGCTCCCGACAGGCAGCTAACAGTAACCTTCTCCTTGTCCAGCCTAGTGAGTGGGACGTCAGTGTGCCTGACTATAGAGTCATCTATTACTAGTGTGTTAGGTATGTTATTTCGCCTTAAGGGCTGTGATCGTGCGGCACACTGATTTTGTGTTTTATGTGTTGTCTGGTTTGTGATGAGAGGTGCAGGTTTTTTGGGTGTCTGCTTTGGAGGTCTATGGTGCTTTTGCAGGTTTTTATTTAGAGCCTATGAGTATGATTTTTGTATATTTATGTGTATTTTTTGCCAGTGCTGGTTTAGTATGTCTGTGTGAGGCTGGAGGTGTGATGCAAGTGTTAACCTTCTCCTCATGACTGCTTGTTCCAGTCTTGGGTGGAGAAAGCTTAGCCTCCAATTTAGCTATATAATTGCATCTCTCGTATATGTTAATGTTTTGTGGTAGGAGGAGAGGGTTGTCTGTGTACATGAGGCAATTGTAACATTGCCTCAGGATACCCTGGTTCACCAGCTGGACTGGAGAGTATACCTGAAATTGCCCTTTGGTCATGTCTGAATAGTAGGGTGAGCTGCTTAGTTGCTTGGTTGGTGAGGGGTGAATAATGAGCCTTGCCCTGCTGGGCAATCAAGTGTTGGGGTATATTAGTGCTTGCTATTAGGTCTGAGCAAGTGCTGGACTGTAGGATGCTTTTTAAGTGCTTACGTTGAGAGTTAGACTACTTTCAAAGGAAAAACTGAAGAGGAGACTTGGTGGAGCCAGGATAAATTTAGCCTTAGCTAACCAGTGCTGCCTGGACATGCAAAACCGTGCAAACACGGTTTTTACAGCAGGGAAACGAAAGAGATAGAAATTAGCCCAAAATGGCCCACAAACTACTGACGTTTGGGCTGGAACCACTCCTCCAGGGACAGATGGCGGATCAAAGCTCCTTCTCTCACAGGTAAACAGAGAAACCTTCCTTTATCCAAGTAAGGTATGGGCAAATCAAAAAATTGTAACAGCCCTGAATTCAGCACTAGCCTGAAAACTGGACTATGCTAGCTTAGAAAGGTGGGAAATAAGGACATTTTTTTTGAAAAGATAAGGCAAAAACAGTAACGAGTACACTTAAAACAGCTATAAACGACTACAAACAGTAAAAAAATACACTTAAAATAGCTTTAGATGACTACAAGCAATCAGAAAAGGCTTTTAAACAAATTACCCAATTAACCAGTAAAAAAATCTCAAAACTGAGCCCTGTTCCTGTTGTCTTCAATCAGACAAGTTCTAACTACACACTCCTGCCACTGGGGTGCAGGGGAACCTTCTCCAAAAAAGAAGGCCTGAATTAGTGCTCAAGTTATACAAACAAAGTCAGATTCAGCAGGCCTGGATCTAGTCTATGCTACAGCAAACAAGGCATACCAATTTCAGTAAGAAACAGTTCAAATATGCAGGCACTATAAGCCTTTAACCTGAAATTCCCAGCTCAGAAGGGCAGAGTCCAGCCTCTCCTCCCACAAGAGTGCAGATCATGAACCTTCTTAATGTAAAATAACTGAATAACTAGAAGAACATGAGCACTCCAAAGGACACCAACTTTATTCACAAACAGTTAAGCGCTTTCCTCTCCACTACAGAGACTTCCTCAGAACAAAAATCACAACCTTACCCAACCAAGTTAAATACACCCATAAATTATTCAATTAAGCAACAATTAAAATCCTTAAAGCAATATCAAACTTCCAATGTTAACATAGTTCACCACATTGTTTTAAAACATTCTTAAAAACAAGATTTAAACAGAATGTTACATTGTTTTATGTTAAAAATGTGTTTACATAAATTAACAAACCAAAAACAAAATTTATTTTTTTTTTTAAAAAACCTAAGTTCTCAAATAAACTAACCTGAAATTTGATCAAGTTTAAGAATGCTAGCACTACTAATGGTTTCATTGATGCCTGGAAATCTAGAGGCATCCATAAACAATTGCCATTTAAATTCCATTACATCCAAGTGCACATCCAAAATACCCCCTTTTTCATCCTCATTGAGGTGTTGCAAGACCAAAAATTAGAAACAATGTGTGGTATGTTCACTTATGTGCCTATATAGTGCACTGGTTACCCTACCATGCTTAATGTCACCTAAATGTTCTCCCATTCTAATTTTCAATTTCCTACTAGTTTTACCTATATAGAAAATGGGACATTTCTGACATTTAGCCATATAAATCACCCTTTTACTATTACAATTGTAGTGGTTCCCAATATGCAACCTATGCCCATTAATTTTCACATAATCCCCAGTTTCAAATATGTGTGGACAAAAAGAACAAGCATTACATTTCAAATTACCCACTCTTCTATTTGTCTTGTGTGTAGATCTCACCCCCTCAAGAATGTTCTTAATATATTTATCTCTTCTAAAAACGTACTTGGGATGTTTTCCAGCCTTAGAATCTATACCTGCATCACACTTCAAGATAACTCAGTGGTCATTTAACACCTCAGTGATGGAGTTTGCCATCCCATTATACAAACAAAGCTAGATTCAGCAGACCTGGATCTAGTCTATGCTACAGCAAACAAGGCACACCAATTTCAGTAAGAAACAGTTCAAATATTCAGGCACTATAAGCCTTTAACCAGAAATTCCCAGTTCAGAAGAGCAGAGTCCAGCCTCTCCTCCCACAAGAGTGCAGACCACAAAACTTTTTAATGTAAAATAACTGGCCTGAAGCTCAAGTGCTTAAACCAGAACTAATACACTTTTAGAATAACAGACACTGAGCCTTCAATCAGCAGTTCCCAACTTAGAAGGATGTAAGTTACCTGTCCTGCGACAACAGTGTGGACCACGAACCTTCTTAATGTAAAACAACTGGTCTGAAGCCCAAGTGCTTAAACCAAAAGGCTTAGAATGATAGTTACACCAAGCAGAATTGAATACTTTTAAGATGACGCAAAAGCAAAATATGTATACATATATATATATATATATATATATATATATATATATATATATATATATACACACACACACACACAGATATATGTATAACATATGTCCATAACGTAGTGGAGTCAGACCTCAGCAACAATAGTCACAACCTCTTAGTGCTAGGGGATGTCATGTAAGTATTGCAGGTATATATGCAGAATGTTGCTACAGTAACAGGGGTTGTCTTAACAGAAATTTGTGGGAAGTCACATCTGATACTGACATGTATGCCATCATTTACTGACAGACATCATAAAATCATCATAATGAAGTACCACACAAATCACAGTAATGATTCTGTGGAAAACAACAGAGATTGACAAACAAATGTGGACAGTCTGACACACTCTGGTCAGTCCAGAGGTATACACAGAACTCCTTAGTGCAAGATGTGTGGACCAAGCCTGAAAAAGTGGATGTTTACAGCCATGTAAATGAAGCTCACACAGTTTATGCATTCACACACTCCTGTCTACCCTGACACATATTAACTGGAGGAGCAGAGGTCACAAGCCCACATACTACCCACTAGTTAGTGACATACATCTGTACAGCATCCCACTGCTTTGTCAGAAATACACAACAGTTATGGTGGCCCAGCAACAGTACTTCTGGCAAATATCTGGACATAACATCACACTGGGTAAATACACCGAACTGCTAGGCATGTCACAAAGCACTGTGCAAACAACAGGCAGACTGCCACAACAATGGCCTATGTTTCTTATGAGGGAATACACATGTACTTGCAAATATAGCAGGCTCTAGAGGCATATAACAGCATAGAGTAACAGACACCTGTGTGAAAGTGCATACCCACAACCAATCTGAACACAGCCACAATCACATATGGTAAGCCTCATTAATATTGCAGTATATGGACTTTGTGAACAACACCATCCTCATATGTGCGACTCACACACTAACCCTACATATAGTGGGTAAATACATGGTGTATTCCGATGCCTGACTGTGGTATGGGACATGTGTCGGTCTGGCCCTACAAACACGTATGTTGATAGGGTACCATACACTAGAGCAGCATACAACATTAGATGTAACAGGACCAAGAACAATAACATCTATCACTGTCTGTGCACATGCCAAGGTACATATTTACAATACACACTCTGTCAACAATCACCATAAGTACACAACCCTCACTACTGTACACACTACAACAGAATGTCCAGGTTTTGTCCTCAGATATAAGGCCTTCTATACATAACATGTCTAGCAGTCTGATATCTCACTGGCTTGTTATCAGGTATGATGTCAGTAAATAATAAAGTACTGAACATATGCACCTCTTACTGCATGACATACGTACAGAGGTTGACAGACTCTAGGTTGGAGGCACAAACACAGGGCCAATATTGACATGTTGCTGTGTTAAACTCATACATTTACTGGTGTAACAGGGTTTGTTGTGACATATGTCATTTGAGGGATATGAAGTCAGTAACTCACATGGATATCACCATGTACTGCCTGCAATCATCAGAGTATGCTACTGCATTTCTAAAGATAGGAAATCTGTAACACAACACATGTAAGACTCCAAACTATGGCCAATCTGCAGACAGCCCTACAGGTGAGCTTCCTCAACCACATAACACTGTTGTGCCAAATATTAAATCATGTAGAACAGCCATATCCACACAAACCCTGTTAAACCAACATTACTTCAAATGTAGAAGAGCAATGCTTACATTCTGTCCTCATGTCTGGGACATCCCCCTCCTGTTTGTTGGCCTGTCTCCACAGTGTATGTTATAAGAAGTATATCCAACTTCCCTCTGTGATGCTGTTTGTGAAACACCCACATGAAGTCCTCCTCACAGTGAAGGAAAATGGCCAACACCCACATGAAGCACTTAGTTACAGGAGTGTGTTTCCATGCAATTGGCTATAGGAATGATACCACAGCTGTTCCACATGCAATTAGCAAGTGGGGGACTGGAATTCATGCACAGGCCATCAGCTGATCATGAGCATCACTTACAAAACACAAGCTGCTGCCTAAGAAAAGTAGATGTACTGTTCCACATCCACCAGAGAGGGAGTGAGAGAGAGAGAGAGAGTGAGAGAGAGAGCGACAGAGACAAAGTAAGAAAGGAAGGGAGTAGTACAGTAAGAGCCAAGCGTGTTTGTCTATGATCCATGGGTGGAGAGTGGTATCTGAGCATTATGAAAGTTGCCTATATTGTGTACTAATCCATACTGTCACATGGTAATTGCACACAGTTGTACACATTTATGGCTGAGGACTGTCAACAACAATCTCTACAATGTTTGGAAAATGTTGGCCTTGTGATGTCGACAATATAGTGATGTAGCAAAAGCCACACTGCAGTGGATCCTGTCATTACATAATCCCAACACCCACACAGGACACTGATAACACACACACACACACTTACCATTACTGAGTTTCAACCCCCTACCTGCCAATGTATTGCTATTACATTGTTATGCAGTGATTGCATGCACCACAGAGCTTACATGATGGAGAGCTGTCCAAAGGTTTCTTTGAAGGTGAGTGACATCAGCAACAGTGATAAAGGAGGGATAAGGGAAGTGTAGTGCATTTGACTGTCCACAAAAGCAAGTGTCAAGGAAGACACACCCACACTCTCTCGGGGAATCACACACATTATCACAGTTGGCAGGATCAGGATTAGAACTCCTACCTAACTAGTTTGCTACACTACAGTATTACACAGTTATCACACATGTCACAGAGCTTATCAGGCTGATATAAGGTCAAAGGGTTATTTCAAGGTGACTGACATCAGCAGGCATGCTACAGTAGGGCAATGGGGGTGTAGTGAATGTGAATAGCTTCAAAATCATTAATCTCCACACACACACACACACACACACACACACACACACACACACACACACACACACACACACACACACACACACACACACACACACACACACACACACACACACACACACACACACACACACACACACACACTTGCCAGTACTGAGATGCATGGGTTCATTGCTTCACAGGTGTGTCATAGTTGACTGTGCTTGAAGGCTGTACAAGGCTAGACAAATGGAACACCTTGGCATAAGGCCACATGACAATAGTCTCCAGTGTTACTCAGGGGTGTAGTCCCTGGTTTGGTCCACACAGGTGGGTATTGTATTCACCATCCATTCATCTGAGTTACTATTGTGGGTCGCCAGTGCTGTGCAATGCTTGCATGTATGTGATCTATATTCCATAACATGGACACTGTCTGGGTTGTGCACATGTCCCACATGCATGTTCTGTGATATGTGGAAGTATACGTGCGGTATCTGGGGCATGTTGTGTAGACAGATTGTTATCATCTGATGTGGCATTCCTGACCTAATTTGGTGAGACCTGGCTATAGGTTCATAGGTTCATAGGTTCATACTAGGCTATCTGCCCAAGGGCATTTATAAGCCTAGCCCATAGTTATGTGGCTTTCGCCACCCCTTTAGTTTGAATAAAAACTATGCCTATCATTTTGCTGTGCCTCTGTCAAGCAGTGACACTGAAGTAATCCCTGGGGTATATCTGCAATCTCCCATCCATTGGTCAAGATTCCTCTTGAACAAGGCCAGAGAGGTGCTCTGCCTCACATGTACCGGGATTTGTAGCTATGGAATTGAGGTTGTGCCTGCACGTACATTGACAGCCTGATACAGGTATTCAGTGGAGTCAGTGGAATCTATCCATACAGGGCATGTGTATAAGGCATGGTATTCCCTTTGTGGGTTACATTTGTAGACTCTACAGTTGTTGCAGGTGTCCAGTGGGGAACATAGCAAAGGCCCACTATAAGCATTTATTTGCCTATTGTAGGGATGGAACAGGGTGCCATTTCCTTTTACTTGCTGGATAACACACACTCAGTCAGGAGATGTTACATATCACAATACATTCTGGTGTCAGTGGCAGTGTTGCGATCAACAGGCATGTAATCCACTGCAATCCCACCGTGGTTACTAACTGTGGGCAGTTTGCAGGGAACTTCCAATATAGTGGTTGTTGCCTAGCCAAGTGTGTTTGTGTATGAGACATGGTTGGAGACTGTTCTCTGAGTAATACAAGGGTTGCCTATATTGCTCACCAATCCATAATGTCACATGTAGGGCTATGGATTGTCTACACCAACCTCTCTGCTGTTTGACATCTGTTGATGTTGTAAGGTGGACATTGTGACATACAGTAGGTCTTCAATATAATAATTTATCAAGATCCACTCCTCAGTGCATCCTGTCATTACACAATCACAGCAAACTCCACACAGGATACTGATGACAGAAACACGCACCCACACACTTGCCAGTACTGAGATTCAAACCCCTACCTAACTATGTATTGCTACTACAGTGTACCGTATCTAGCCCATGCACCACAGAGCTTATTGGATGGATGTTGTCCCAAGGTACTTCTAAGGTGAGGAATATCACCAGCCCTTGTAAATACTGGCATTGGATGATGTAGTGGGTGAGAGATCCCAAAAATAATTTTACCCTAATCTCACATTTGCCAGGGATGAGGTTCAAACCTCAATCTTACAAACCTTACAGACCATTATGTTACATATTTACCACATGCACCACTGACATGACATGGTTTAGGCTTCACAACAGGTACTTGTAAGTTGGATGATATCTACAGGACTGCTAAGGGCAGGCTCTGAGATGTGTACTGGCTGTAAATGGGGCCAGAATCTTTGAAGTACACAAATACATGTGTATACACACAAACAATTGCCACAGATGAGATTCAAGCTCATAGCTGTGTAGTTACTGCTATTACATTGTTCCACATTTATGGCATGCACCATGGAGCTTACAGAGCTAGCCTTTCTCTAAAGGTATATTTCAAGATAGATGACATCAGTAGGCTTGCTAAAGTAGGACAGTGGGAGGTGTAGTGACTATGAATGGCCTCAAAAGCATTACTCTCTACAAACAAACACACACACACACACACACACACACACACACACACACACACACACACACACACACACACACACACACAGTTTCACAGTTGGCATGTGTGGGACTAGAACTCCAACCTAACTAGTACATCACACTATAGCATTATGCAGTTATCGCACACGCCACAGAGCTTACAGGGCTGAATCTTTTCCAAGGAAATATTTCAAGGTGACTGATATCAGCAGGCTTGCTAAAGTAGGGCAACAGGAGGTGTACTGACTGTGAATGGCCTCAAAACCATTGATCCCTACACACACCCACACACACACACACACACACACACACACACACACACACACACACACACACACTGAGTTTCACGGTTGCCATGTTTGGGATTAGAATTCCTACCTAACCAGTATGTTACACTATAGCATTACACAGTTATCGCACATACCATAGAGCTTACAGGGCTTAACCTTGTCCAAGGAGGTATTTCTAGGTGTCTGACATCAGCAGGCTTAGCAAAGTAGGGCAATGGGAGGTGTAGTGACTGTGAATGGCCTTAAAACCTTTGATCCCCGCACACACAGAGTTTCACAGTTGCCATGTCTGGGATTAGAACTCCTGCCTAACTAGTACATCACACTATAGCATTACACAGTTATCACTAGTGCCACAGAGCTGAACCTTGTCCAAGGAGATATTTCAAGGTAACTGACATCAGCAGGCTTGCTAAAGTAGGGCAATGGAAAGTGTACTGACTGGGAATAGCCTTGAAACCATTGATCCCTACACACACAAACAAACACACAGAGTTTCATAGTTGCCATGTCTGGGATTAGAACTCCTACCTAACTAGTATGTTACACTATAGTATTATGCAGTTATCACAAGCACCACAGAGATGAACCTTGTCCAAGGAAATATTTCAAGGTAACTGACATCAGAAGGCTTGCTAAAGTAGGGCAATGGAAAGTGTACTGACTGTGAATGGCCTCGATGCCATTGATCCTTACACACACACACACACACACACACACACACACACACACACACACACACACACACACACACAGAGTTTCACAGTTGAGTGTCTGGGATTAGAGCTCCTACCTAACTAGTATGTTACACTATAGCATTACACAGCTACCGCATGTGGCACAGAGCTTACAAGACTGAACCTTCTCCAAGGAGGTATTTCAAGGTGACTGACATCAGCAGGCTTGCTAAAGTAGGGCAATAGGAGGTGTAGTGACTGTAAATGGCCTCAAAACCATTGATTCCTACACATACAAACACACACTCACACAGAATTTCACAATTGCCATGTCTGGGATTAGAACTCCTACCTAACTAGTATGTTACACTATAGCATTACACAGTTATCGCACACGCCACAGAGTTTACAGGATGGAGTCTTTTCCAAGGAGGTATTTCAAGGTGACAGACATCAGCAGGCTTGCTAAATTAGGGCAATAGGAGGTGTAGTGATTGTGAATGGCCTCAAAACCATTGATCCCCACACACACACGCATACACAGACACACACACACACACACACACACACACACACACACACACACACACACACACACACACACACACACACACACACACACACAGTTTCACAGTTGCCATGTCTGAGATTAGAACTCCTACCTAACTAATATGTTCTGCTGTAGCATTATACAGTTATTGCACATGCCACAGAGTTTATACAGATGATCCTTGTTCAAAGGTTTATTTCAAGGTTAATGATATCAGCAGGCTTGCAAAAGTAGGGCAATGGGAGGTGTAGTGTCTGTGAATGGCCTCAAAATCATTGATCACTACACACACACACAAACCCACACACAAATACACACACACACACACACACACACACACACACACACACACACACACACACACACACACACACACACACATGCACACACAGTTTCACAGCTGCCATGTCTGGGATAAGAACTCCTATCTAACTAGTATGTCATGCTGTAGCATTACGCAGTTATTGCACATGCCACAGAGCTTACAGGGATGATCCTTGCCCAAAGGGGTATTTCAAGGTGACTAACATCAGCAGGCTAGCTAAACTAGGGGAATGGGGCATGCAGTGTGTGTGAATGGGCCATAAACCATTCCTCTGGAAACACACACACAACTCTCAGTCACACACAACTTTACATTTGCCAGGACTGGGGATACAACTGCTAGATGAATAATGACTTGTACTGTCATGTTACAGAGTTATCACAATTACCACAGACACTATAGTGCAGAGGACTACCAGAAGCAAATGTCTACAGTGATAGACATCGGCACATCATGTGATATTGACCGATTGGATGTGTGGTGGGTGGGATAGGCCTCATGATGGGAAGCTCTCTGTCACTGTCTGTCTCTCTCTTCCGCACATTTCTGTTTGTGTATGTTTGACCTATTATAGTGTGTTTTCCTTGGATATATGTGTGTATTCCTCTGAGCTGCAGACACTTGATGGGTCTGTGTAAATGGTCCAGCACCTTGGTACTGTGGTGGTTGAGGATCCCCTGCTTGTACATCTATCGATGTGACAAAACAGCCATATCCTGTTGTGACCATGCCTCTCAGCTGTACAGATTCATACAGGTTACCCAGAGGCAGGTCTCATATATCTGGTCAGTTCCCCTTCACATTGTGGTGTATGAGCAGGTTTGTAGTCACCCATTACTGGGTTTGCAGGCAAGGATAGTATGAGCACACATCAGAGTTTCAGACTTCACACACTCCATGGCGTCCATGCTTCTACACCCCCCCCTCTGTTATTTTATCCTCTTCCTAACATTATGCAAGCAATATTTGATAAGTATCCCTATAGTTATTCCTTCATCCCAGCAGTATGTAGGGGTTGGTCCACAGTTCATGCAGTAGGACATGGTGGGCATGCTACTAGGATTTGTCGACATGGCCTTGCATTTGTGTTCTGTGTAGTGTGTTATGTTGTTATTTGGGACTCCATGAGATAACATACATTGGCAGTAGGGGTGAGGCACAGACCTTTGACAGAGAACTGTAAGACATTTGATAGTGATGCTTGCCATATGTAGCAGGCCTGTGCATTATGTCATTCCTACAGTCCCAGATTGCAAGCCACTGGATTCCCCTTGGGTGAGAGGGTAGGTGTGTGAGGTGTTAATGGCAATAGTTCCTGTCCTTATTAATCCATTAGTGTGGATGCTGGCAGGGTGCTGCTTACAGCTAGGGACACACCTGCATAGCACACCTCTTCAGCATGCTGCCTTCTGTGGGTATCACCATACAGAAGTGGGGGTCATACTGTACTCAGTCCCAACAGCAGGGATATGACCTGTGATGAACCTGTGGCTGATGGTGGGGTGAGCTGAGTGCATGTGTGCTATGGAAGCTTCTTGCAGCTGTCTCACAGATATACCTAGGACATTCTCCTTATGCTGGCTTGTGCAGGGACATCAGCAGTTTCTCGGTACTTCATAACTGTGCCTTTTGTGGTCTGCCAGTGATTGGTGAGACTACATCAGTATTCCATAATACCCAGACAACTAATGTGCTGCTAACCTGTATGTACAATTCCAAAGGTGTGTGCATTTGACAGTTACATTTTATATACTATGTCTAGGGTACTTCCACCTGTGTATTATGTGTATGTCTGGGCCTACATTCATGGCATGTCCATCTTTCAGATGGTGACAGATATTACATCCAAACAATGAGCATGGATTATTGGTGGATTGGGTCTTGCTGGGATGCATTGTGTTTGGCACTGCTGTTGTCAGAACATTGCCCTGTCATCAACATTAGTAGCCGTATGCCACTGGGCCACAACCCTCCATGCCTACATGTTGACCACTTCCACACAATATACAAAAGACAACAACCCAACACACAGAGTCCTGCATATTGTACATGTGCAACAATCTATCCTGCTAATTTGGCCAGCTCAGGTAATCTGTGCTCCACTGTTATTAAACCCACATGTACATGTTACTACATTTCTACATAGGATTGTGTGGGGGGGGGCACACCTGTCAACTGTAAACATTTGCTATGACTGTACTGGTATTTCAGGTACTCTGTTGGCTTCCATTTCTTTCTGTATTCTGACCTATCATGCAGACTACAGGCATATCAGTGGAGTACAGATCTTAAGTTTTATTGACCTACATTTCAGTTTCAGACATCTTACCCTTTAGAACTAACATCCAACTGCCTGACCTGTTGTAATCTGTCTGTGTAGGTCTGGAGGGGGGCTGTTCTCCGTTGCCATGAATTGGAGGCCTTAGCACAGCCTTTCTTTGTGGTCATCTACACATGTCCTGCTGGCTGAGACTGTTGTTGGCTATGTGAGCCTCACTGACATGCATGTATGTGTGTCCTATGGACACACATTTGGCCCACCACATGTCCTGCATAAGGATTTGTCACCTTGCCTTGTACTGCCTACTATGTTAACACCAGTATTTGTTATGGATTTCATACTGTCCATATAGGTGTCTCCTATCTGCTGCCATCCCATTTAGCCACCCGATTCCCTTGCATGCTTACATCTGTACTATAGATACAAGTAGCAGAACATACTACTCCATTCAGCAATTGATAGGGAGAGTAACTTACCTTGCGGCTGTGCCAGTATTGAGGATGGTGCTGGAAGGCTGAATATGACGGATGCATATAGTACATTCCCTATAGATGGTAAAGCACACATAGTGTCATGTTTGGCATCATCCCTTTTACTGTATCTGTGAGTCAGAGAGAAGTTTCATTCCCTGGGATCCTGCCGTGTCAGTGTATGGGATATGTGTTGCCTCTTTGCCAAAGCCTGGGCATACTGGGCATGCCTCCTTCTGCCTACAGGGGCAGGCTCAGGTTGTTCCTCCTCCAAGTCAGTCTGTACCTGTACTGGCCTTGGCAATGGTGGGGAGCTGTGTGGCACTGCCCCATGCTGTTCCTGATACAGCTTCTTCCACAGGATCATATTGTGTAGTATGGCACATGCAATGAAATTTTGGGTACATGTAGGTGAAAAGTACTGCAAGGCTCCACTGGATATGTCCAGGCACTGGAACCATGACTTGAGCATCCCAAACACACCCTCTACTATGATTCTGGTTTGTGTGGGTGCCTCATTATGGAGTTCTTGTTCAGGTGTGTGTGCATTTCTGATGGGTGTCATCAGCCACGGCTCCAGTGTGTAACAAGCATCCTCCATATGGGATCTCTGGTACAGCTGCATCAATATGCCAGATGTGGGAGTCGTGATAGCTTCCAGGGCTGCCAGCACCCACATTCATTATAATCGCACATGACCTGGCAGTTGATGGAGGGGAAACCCTTGTGGTTTATGTAGACCCTACCCCGTTCACAGGGTTGTGCCTTGGTGTGTATATTAATGCAGTCTATAGCACCCACTACCTCAGGTTATTCTGCTATTTGGTGGATAAGATCCATATGGTTGGTAAACGCCTCACGGGTGTTGTGAAAATATATGAGCTCACTGGCACGTGCTGACATGGCATCCAGGAACTGGTGGAATACCCTGGATGCTGATGCCTGTGAGATCCCCATGATATCCCAAGTTGGCCTTTGGAAAGTACCTGTGGCTAGTATTCTTAAGCTGACACATACCTTGGTATCCACTGGGATGGGTTCCCCTCTGTTGGTTTTGTGTGTGAGGCATGGCTGGCACACCAATTTGCTGTAGGAGGTTCCTGTCCACCCTATAGCACTCGACTATCTCCAGGTCATGTAGCCCCTGGTAGGTTACCCTAGGTCTGTACACTCTTCTCCTACTCCTCACTGTGGGTTGGTCATCAGCATTCTCATCCTCATCATCCTCAGCCTCTTCCACATATTGATTTATGAGAGCAATGGCAGCCCGTATCATTTTGTTAGTATTGTTAGGTAAAATTTCCCCATTTGTGTACACCGGTGGTGTAGAATTTGTGGGAAAATACAGAGTGAAAGGTGTTTGCATAGTTTATTGTAGTGTGCTGGGCTGCTGCCTGTGTAATTGGCTGATTCTGATATGTTTCACCTGCTAGCTATGCTAGTTCTCCTTAATTACCTTCCTACTGCTATTTTCCCTTCCCATTGCCTTCTTGTTTAATCCCCAAGGCATGCCATGCATACCCAGTGCTCAGATGTGAACAGACCTACTATTTTCTGGTTTATTTATTTATTTTTTGTTTGTTTAAAAGCAGGTGTGCAGTGCAAACACCCATTTAGACATTGTAAATACTGCTAGGCAATTTCAGACACACACCCTTCCTTAGCTGTGCTTAGCTAAGGGCAGACATGGGCCACAGAGCTCCAATAAGCTTACAGCATGCATGACACTCTCCCTCATGAGGTCATCTAGCTCTTAGGTTTAGACCATCATGTTATTGCACCTACACAGTTGGGTGCAAGCTAACACTGAGGGAAAATCTGTGATTCAGTATCATTCCTCTCATTTGCATAGAACTGACTGCTAATGCATGGTTAAAAAACTGACACTCTCCCTTCCCCCTTAGCAACGACTATTCCATGGTCTTTGTTATGCATGCCATTGACTATTATGGCAAAATGTTGATTTTGGTTTAAAAGCTTATTTCCAGATTTTTTTTCTTATTTTGAGGCCAATCTCATTTGCGCACCACTGCCCTATGCCTAAACGGCCGAATTCAGCCAATAAAAAAAGTTAGTTTTTATAATTTTGAAACTATTTTTCATGCCTATGGCCATATATTTGGCCATTGGCATGCCTAACTCTTATAATACATGCATTTTATGAGCTGTCATGCCTCTGTTTTGTAGTTTGCTGAAATGTATTCAGCTACTGGCTGAATACATTTCTGCAGTATACACTATTCCTGCATGGATGCCTGCCTGCTTCCTAGATTGCTAATTCACCTCATTTGCATGTTTTTTCACCAGTAAATGAGATAATTAGCATACAGAGGGTATGTCCATGCAGGAATAGTGCAGAAGCACTCGTGCACGTCCTGGGAGCTCATTCCTGGATCGTACGTCAGCCATATTGCCTGCAGCAGCTTTTGTGTTATTCCTGCACACCATGCAGAGCTTGCTGAATCCTGGGGATCATCTTTAATAGGCTTCCCCTCACTTGATTTTATAGAACAAACTATACTGTCTCTTATTACTGAGTCATGCAACTTTATTCTTTAGCTCAGTATTTTGGGCATCCAGAGCTTCTGTAACAATACCGTGCCCTTATAAATGGTGAATAACTGGGAAACTCTTTCCTGACTCACAAAATTTCTTATTAATGCTGTGAAACATTACATGCTACTACTCTTTTTATTTATTTATTTTCAATCTGTGAAACAACTCATGTTACTATGCATTGTGATAGCTCAAATTTCATGTACTTAAAAGAGTTATGATTAGGTCAGTCAGATCATAACTATCTATGGGCATAGACTTTTCTAGTCTCACCTGCATTTATTGACTTCTGTGTCCCTAAGATATAACATAGAGGATTATGATTGAGTCAGCAATCAGAACCTACTTATTATCTGTTCAAGACATGGATGACAAGAAATTCACCTTGGCAGCGGAGTTGAGAGGTGAATCTTGGCATCCATGTTGGGAATAAATAATAAAGGGTTATGATCAAAGGCCCGATCATAATTCTTTGTAGTGCATGGAGCTTTATCTGCTCCATATACTACTAGTTACATGGACCTTAATACCTTAAGCAGCGGTTGCCTAACTTAAGGTCAGTTTGCATGCTACTCTGGTGCTTAACTGGTTTGTCTTTTTATGAATATCAGAACATAATCACCATGCTCATAATTTTCTGCACATAAATGATATTAAGTCACAAAAACCTAAAACACCTTTTTGTATACTTCCAGTTTACAACCATACTACCCTATGGCATAAAGAAGTATTTTGGGCCTGACTTCTTTAACTAAGTGACTTAACAGATAAGAAAGGGAAATGGGGTATTAACAAAATGATGCTAACATTTTTAGTCTAGGATGTCCAGCAGTGGTAAAATTAATATTTGCTTGTCACTTATTATTCATATTTCCATAACTGAGATACTTACTACCTACATTTTATTGAGGTATTTGATGTTCAACACCAATGTGGAAGACAAGACAATTCACTGAAAAATGTTGGTTTATATCTGACTGTACTAGAAGCATTGCCAGTTGTTGGTTAGTAATTATGAAAATAATCAATATTCCCATATTGCCTCGATACTTCAAAAACCTATTGGCTTACAAACTGTTGCATGACATTTGGTGAAACCTTAGGTGTTGTTGAAGAAAACTATCTTTAATATTTTTCTTTAAGTTGCACATTTTGACAGATATATAATATTATCTGTATTGATAATTATACAATTAAACATATATTTTCATATTTCTATAAATATCTCAGTAAACATGAGCTTGCAGAGGAATTTCTTATTGTTACATGAAAGCTGATATCTGGTTAACAAAAATGTTCTAACAATATCTATTTAGATTGCATAGTTTTCAAGATATGAAAGTAATTTTGCGAAAGTTTACAAAAAAATGTAATTTGGGATTTGTGTGCATTACAATATATTACATTATTTATTGGAAAGACTACGAATGCACTGACTATTATCACTGGAAATAATATTTCTTACTCATAATATTACTATATGTACAGTTTTAATAGTTTTTGTTGTTCACAAAATATTTACATTTGTTCATAGGTTCATAGGTTCATACTAGGCTATCTGCCCTGGGGCATTTATAAGCCTAGCCCGATTGTGTTTGGCTTACGCCACCCCTTGATTTGAGTATACTGTGCCCTTTTTAAAGTTTAGTTTACTGTGCCTCTGTCAAATAGTGACATGGAAGTAATCCCCGGGACAAACCTACAATCCCCCATCCACTCATCAAGATTCTTCTTGAAGAAAGTCAGTGAGGTGCTTTGCCTAACATGAATTGGAATTCTATTCCAGAGCGAAGGGAGCCTCTGGGTTATGAATCTGTCCCTCCAGCATGTTCTATTTATTTCTGTGCTGAGGTTCAAGTCCCTCAAGCGTGTGGCTCTAAGGGATTTAGATTTACTGAGGTGTAGTATGTCCATTAATTCTGGGTTGGACATAGCTTTATATGTCAGGCATAGATCGCCTCGAAGTAGGCGGTATGCAACTGAGTAGAGCTGGAGTTTTTTTAACCGAGCAGCATATGGCATCTGTTTGAGTCCCATGATCCTCCTGGTGAGGTACTTTTGGGGTCTTTCTAATTGCTGCAGGTGTCGGGTAAGGTACATCCCAAAGGGGGCATTGTATTCTATGATGGGCTTGATGAGGGATGAATAAAGGGGCACGATTACCTCTCTTGTTCTAGATGTGAATCCTTTCATGATGAGGTGGGCTATGTAGAAGGTCTTTCTAACCACTTTGGCAATGTGGTTGTCAAAGGAGAGATTGCTATCAACGTGGGTCCCCAGATCCCTAATTACTTTCTCTGTACTTAATGGGTTACCACCTATGTGGTAATTTGTGGGCAAATTGTTTTTGCCAAAGGGTATGACTATACACTTTTTGGCATTTAGCTTTAGACCATGGCTCTGACACCAGTTATCCATCTCTGCGAGACCATTTTGAAGGATGTTTGTGTCAGCTGGAGAGTCGATTATGGTGCCCAGTTCACAGTCATCTGTGAACTTGGTGAGTCATAGTCCTCCCACATTGGCCTGTACCTCAGAAAAGTAAATACCAAACAAGAGAGGTCCCAGGATAGAACCTTGTGGGATGCCACTTGTGACCGGTTTAGAGTCTGACATGGCTCCAGCAACACTGACTCTGTGGATTCTGTCTTTGAGCCAGTTTGTGACCCATCTTGTGACATAGGGGTTTATATCTAGGCTGGATAGCTTATCTATGATGCCCAAGTGGGTTATTGTGTCAAATGCCTTTGCGAGGTCCAGATAGGCTGTGTGGACTACCTTCCCTTCATCTATGGCCTTGGTGACTGTTTTGAAGAAGTCAACCAGGTTCTAAAGGCAGGATCTGTCCTTGACAAAGCCAAATTGTGAAGGATCTAGTGTCTGTGGGTCCCCAATGTCTTTGTTTATGAGTTCCATGATGATCCTCTCCATAGCCTTGCAGACTAGGCTAGTCAGGCTTATGGGGCAATAGTTTCCAGGGTCCGTAGAGGTGCCACCTTTGTGGAGTGGGGCCACTGTTGCTGTACGCCATTCTTTGGGCACATATCCTGTAGTGAGGCTGAGATTGTACAACAGTTTTACTTGAGGGATTAGTTCTTCTTGGAGTTCATGTAGGACGCAACCCGGGATGCCATCTGGTCCCATGGAGGCAGTGTTTTTTGCATTGGAGAGGGTGGCCTTCACCTGAGCATCAGAGATGTTTGGGAGGCTGCACTCTGCCGGGATAGATACTTACTCTTTAGGGGGGGGAGGGGTGGAGAAGTTTGCACTGAACCTGTCTGCCAGGATATTGGCGATGTCTGTGGGTTCAGTGTATTTTTTGTCGTTTAGAATCAACTCAGAACAAGTCTGGGAGTTGCATCCCAGGTTCCTAACATAACTGAAAAAAGCCTTATGATTGTCTTTAGTGTCCTGTGCAATTTTTCTCTCGAAGCTGGCCTTGGAGGATTTTATGAGGGATCGTAATTTTTTGCTAGCACTGATCAAAGATGCCTTCCCTTTTAGGGATTTTGCTCTATCATGTAGTAGCTTCCTCCTTCTGTTGTACAGTTTATTTATGGCTGGGGTCCACCAGACTGGACGCCTGCCTTTGGATGCTTGAGTCTTAATTTTGTTTGGGATAGCATGATCCATGCATTCCTGGAGATGTCCATAGAATGTGTTCATATAGGATTCTGCAGTTTGGGCCGTAGTTTCCACTAGCCCTAGGCCTTGAAGGATTCTACTTCGGTTTTGAGGAGTGTGAAGTTCACTTTTGAGAAGTTTTTCCACTGTGGTTTTCTGGGCTGGGGGTGGGGTCGGGATGTGGATATCCAGTGAAATTAATTTATGGTCTGATCTTACCAATATGGGATATACTTCTGGTATGGAGCATAGAGTCCCCATTTTAGTAATGATCAGGTCTAGTATGTTTTCCCCTCTTGTGGGAGTGGTGACTAGTTGTTCCATAGCATTTGAGTTTATAAATTCCAGGAACCTTTGGGCTAAGGTGCTGGGGCTTGAGTAATGCTCCCAGTCTATGTTTGGGTAGTTGAAGTCGCCCAATATAATGGTGTTCGGAGAGATCTTCATGTTCTCCAATGTTTTCAGGAAAGCCGAGTGGGATTCCTGACTTTGAGAGGGTGGTCTGTAGGATGCTATAAACTGAAAACCAGTCTTGCTCGCTGTCAGTTGCACATGGATGGTCTCCGATACTTCGTGCAATGCCACTAACCTGGAGTTGTGGATATCCTTGATAAATTTGGAAACTCCCCCTCCATTTGTGGTTCAGTCCGGGTTTTGGGGCTGAAAAGCATGATATGCGGTATAACCTGGTAGTGCTGGGGTGCTCTCTGGAGCCTTGAACCAGGTTTTTGTCACTGCACAGATACTGAGGAGAGCTTCGAGTGTGTGCATCTTGAAGTTAAGACTTCTGGCGTTTAGCAGCATTACCCTTAGTTTCTTGTTCCTTGTGCTGTCTATGGAGGTGGGTTTGACTTTTGAGCCTTGCCTAAAAAAGGCACTATGGGGGTGGCAAGAGCCTTTGCCAATATCCGAAAGCCCAGGGGTGACAGGTGCAAGCCATCCCTAGCGAAGCAACATGGCTTGTCGAGCATGTCATCCCAGGCTGACAGACACTGGATCCCCTTGAATGACACCAACATTTTAGCCAATTGTTAAAATCGATCATTTTGTCTTTATACTGTGGCATCATTCTAGGTGAGGGTAAGATGCTGCTCAAGGTCAGGGTCATACCGGCCTGGGCTACATGATCAGAGAGCTCCTCTATGTCTCTTTTCATGTAGTCGAGGGAGGTACGTCTCAGGTCATTCATGCCAGCATGTACAATGACTGAGTCATAATTGTATTTGCTTTGGAGTGACCTGAGTGCTTGTGTTATGTGGCGGATCCTAGCGCCTGACAGGCAGCTCACTGTGACCTTCGCTTTATTCAGCCTGGTGAGTGGGATGTCAGTGTATCTGACAATAGAGTCACCTATTACAAGAGTATCAGGTGTGTTATTCAGCCTTAAGGGCTGTGACTGCTTGGCACACTGACTTTGTGTGCTATGTGTTGTATGCGTTTTGTTTTGGGGTAGTGTTTGCTTGGATGTCTGCTTTGGAGGTCTCTGTTGCTTAGGTAGATTTTTATTTAGAGCCTCTGAGTATGTTTTTGTGTTTTTATGTGTTTGGTTCACTGTTGTGGTGGGACTATGTGATACTGGAATTGTGTTGTGTGAGGTTACCTTCTCCTCCTGACTGGTTACACCAGTTTTGAGATGAGAGAGCTCAGCCTCCAGTTGGCTATATGGTTGCATCTCTCACATATATTTGAACCTGTTTGGAGGAGGAGAGGGTTGTCCGTGTACGTGAGACAGTTGTAACATTGCCTCAAAATTCCCAGATTCACCAGCTGGACTGGAGAGGAAACCATTAACTGACCTTTGGACATGCTAGAGTAATATAGGAACTGAATTAAAACGGACCAATAGGGGGCAAGGTAATCGTAGAGAGTATAAGAGTAAGTAGTGCTTATGGTTTATTAGTGCTAACTTGTAAGATTACTTATTTGGACCAGTGAGGGGCCCTAGAATGAGAATATGGTGTTTAATTTGAGAGATAGAGCAGTTCTAAGGGAAAAAGTGAAGAGCAGACTTTGTGGAGCCAGGAATAGTTTAAACCCAATTAGGCGGCGCTGCCTGATGTTGTGCTATGTGCAAAAATGCGCAAAACTGTGCAAAAGAGGGTTTTATCTTTTTATCTGTTTATCTTATACTTTTTAAATGCATTTTTCTGAAAATGCTCTGGAATGCAAATTGTGCGTAAGCTGCTAGAGGTGTGACATTCCACACTATAGAGTTGTCAATGAGTTAATCATCCTATACCAAGTACCTCATCTGACTATCCTCATGATTTGCAATGTAACTATAGTGGCCATGGTGAAATGCATGTATGTATATATGTATGCATGTATATGACCATTTTTCCAGATGGAAAAATGAGTTGTCCACACTGAGCCACAACCATATGTTGTTAAAAACAAGACGAGACAAGTGCTCATAGTGGCATTTATTAGCAAGTCATTTGGCCCAGAGGCCATTCATGAATTAGGACTGATGACAGATAACAGCGAAGGTCATGGCCTATAAGTACATCACAGCTGGCTTCTTTCTTACAAAAAAAAAACAAGTTCAAGTGCAGGTGATCAGAGGAATGTTGAGTGGCATTGTGTTTCCCTGCAGGGGTTCTCTATGGAAGTTTGAGTAGAGGACGGGTCATTGGTTAAGGTGTCTATGGCAGATAGAGGATTAAACAGTGAAAACTTAATGCAACTCATCTTCATTTCTTCAGCCATTATTTACATACACTGTGCCACAAACATAAATAAATAAATAAATAAAAGGGGGGGGGTGGCACAAGGTGAGGGAGGGGAGCCAAATGCCTTGGCCAGGTCAAGTTATGCATGATGATAGTGTTTTCATCATGCTTGCCTTTGGTGACCTTCTTGAAGACACAACAGATGTAACAGACATGATGTAGCCTTAACAAATCAAACATGGGTTTGGTACAGAGCTGGGAGATTACCTGTGTCCTTTTTGAGAAGGTCCACAATGATCATCTACCTCACAGATGAGGACAGTCAGGAGTATGGGTCTATAATTCCATGCATCTGGTGTTGTTGCTCCCAGTCAGAAGGATGCATGTTGTTGCACACCCTTCCCCGAGAACATAGTTTGTCCGGAGGCTATGTTGAAGTAAGGAGCCAATTGTTTCTGCTATGGCAGGTTTTAAGTCATACTATAGGCAACCTGTGATGTCATCAGAGTCCACTGACTCTGTGTTATTAGCTGAAGAGAGGGCACAGATAAGCTGCCCTCCTGAGAATAAAAAGTGAATAATGTTGCATATGTACTTTGGCGGATGGCCAGTGGTGACAGATAGGTGACATGTGAGTCAAATTGTCTGCTAGCTGAGTGCCTATTTTGTCCAGTTGAATATGCCATGAGGACATCTTCCACTTCTCTACAGGAAGACTGTCATTTGGCCAGAGGAAAAAGGAGAATAGTGGATGCATGGGGCTACATGAAATGTTTTCCTAAGCAGCAGTGAAATGAAGAGCAATTCCAAAGATCATACAATGACCATAATGTACCACCACACACACACACACACACACACACACACACACACACACACACACACACACACACACACACACACACACACACACACACACACACACACAGCAGTAGACTGGGCCTGATTTGAACATTAAAGCTCTGTAGGTATAGAAGATGAATGCCATGCAATATAACAGTGGCACCACCACATATGTCTGACTTTAACACTGTCACATTGCATTTTATGAAGTATGATAGCATCATTGTATGCTGAGAAGAACATATAAAATTGTTTCAAACGTAATATTTAGATGTATACATACTCAAGTTACCTGTTGTCAGATTAGAAGATTATATATGTAGGTAAAGCAACTTGAAAGGACAGTAGTTGATGTTACTGCCACACCATGGGTTTGTCTTGAGTACTGTCAGATTGCATGTTATACAGGATGATATATCATCAGTGTAATGATACAAGAAGATGTTCAGAAGAGGGTCTAGCATAGCTGTAGACTCACTTGCCCTTCTAAAATTGTCATCATATTGACTGTTAAATACACACACAAAGCAGTTGGCTGCAGTGACAGTAGAACCCCTACCTAACCATTTACAAAGCACAGTACTTAATGCAAGCACCACAGCACAAATCTGTCTGATGAGAAGATGGTAGTAAGAGTGACTCACATGCTCGTCTAAAATAGCCTTTTGAATGTCAAGAAGGTGAACACAGACACACAAAGACACACACCAACTGAGTGCACTGAGAGTAAAACCCCTACCTATTTACAGAGCACAGTACTTAACACAAGTGATACAGCAGATGTCTGGCTTTTATAGTGTCCGACAATACTTTATAGCTGATGACAGCAGTATCTGCTGAGAAGATGGTAGTTGGAATATCTCATATGCTGGTCTAAAATAGTCACTTGAATTTCAAGCAAGTGAACACAGGCACACACAGCAACTGACTGCAGTGAGAGTAGAAATCTTACTAATCTACTGAGCACAGTACTTAACGTAAGCATCAGAGCACAAGGTTGGCTTTTGTAGTGACTGACAATATTTTATAGCTGATGATGACTGCAGTGTCTGGTGAGAAAAAGATGGTAGTAGGAGTGCTCACATGGTCTCTTGAATGTTACCCAAGTCAGCACACACACACACACACACACACACACACACACACACACACACACACACGCACACACCCACGCATGCACACACACACACACACACACACACACACACACACACACACACACACACACACACACACACACACACCAGTTGATTGCAGTGAGATTAGAACACCAGTCTAACTAAGAGAACTCAGTACTTAAGGCAAGCTCTACAGCACAAGTCTAACTTTTTTGATGCTGCTGGGCAATTTATAGTGGATAACATCATCACAGGATGTTTGAGAGATGTTAGGAGGTCTATATGAAATGGATGTGTAGGCATGTACAACTTTCAAAATACTTGCACTCTGTGGTACTGAACTACTGACAATAGGATACACAGTTACTCCCTTCTGATTACACACACACACACACACACACACACACACACACACACACACACACACACACACACACACACACACCAGTTGACTGATGTTCCTTTGACTATGCACACACACACTTGCACATACATAGAGACACACACACATAATGTGGCTGCTGTTCTAACCTAACACACATGTAAGTATTTTGTTTCCATCTGTAAAACACAGTATTTAATGATTGCAACACCCCTGAAGTATGTATTTGTCTTGTCATAGTGGGCGTTATAGATGATGCCATCATCATTATATGATGTAGTTAACATAATCTGTTATGAGAGTGGTGTGCAAAATGTGCACATTTTATTCATTTTACATTTGTTGACCGGGAAAGTCTGACTAGTTACATGTCCATTTTTAACAGAGGCCCAGGGAGAAAAGCTCCAAAGGTAGTTACAAAAATAAGCATAATGAAAAATATACATTTAAAGTTTATAAACTCAGTAGAGACATTTGACTTATAGTCAAAGAATTGTGATATAGCACACTTAATAAAAACAAATTGCATAGTATAAATACACAAGTATTACCAAAAATTTAGTCAGGTTTTAGAGCAAGAGCATAGCCAATGTTTATTAAGATACTGCTTGAGACATTTCTTAAATTGTGTTAGGGAGGTCTCTCGAGTGATGTCATCAGGCAATGAGTTCCAAGTTTTACCAAAAGAACTGGTAAATAGAGAGTCACCAGCAAAGTTTTTGGATTTAACAGTTTGGACTACCAGTCTATTAGATGAGCGAAGTGGTCTAAAGTTACAGTGGGGGTATACAATATTTTTAAGAGCAGGTACTGGTTGGTTAAGTACTTTGTGAGCCATTATTAGCTGGTTGCACTTTAATAGGCTGGGCAACTCTAGCCAGCTCAGATAGTTTAGGTGTTTACAGTGATGTGTTCTGTAAGGCATACCAGTGGCAAATCTAGCTATGTGGTTATAATAGTGGAGGGTTTATTAAGATCACATTTGTTTAAGTTGGTAAGTAAAGGGGAGGCATAGAAAAGGGTAGAGAGTAGATGAGAATGGGCTATGGCTATTCTAGCAGGCCACATACTATTTCCTGTTGGGTTTCCAATGTGCAGGTATACTTTAAGTGACAGCTTGTCAAACTAGATGAAACAGCTGTCAGGAATCCATGTAGCACAAATAAGGCATATGCAGCTGTTACCAAGTATGTTGTGTACATTACACTCTTAATTGTCACATGTAGACACACACTTTTTTTGTAATCATAGTTGCGTGTTCATATTTGTGAACAATTGCTGTCCACATTAATGCATCTATAAGACAATCTGAATGTGTATTGTCATTATAAAGGTGGACATGGTATGTGACAATGCATTTTTTGGTATGTATTTTGGTAGTGTAGTTGATATGTGGGAACAAGTGCTGAGATATTAAGTTTCAAGTGCATGGGTCAAGTTAACACATGACTCAGTGTAAATATGCGTACAGTTATTAAAAAGTGCTTTCCCTTTGGTTGTGCTTTTACATGGATTTTAATGGGATGAAAACTAACTAGACAGTAATCATAAGTAATACATGCTAATGAGCACTTTCATAGTGCACTGTAGAGCAGCTGGTATGAGTGATAAATGGCAAAGTGTTTTCACAAGCAAGGTACACATTTAAGGACTCTACTTGAATTTGATAAATACTTATCCATAATAGCTATGGAGGACACAACTAACAGATATTATGGTGTTCAAAACTAGTTCATATTGGATATGGTGTGTTCTAAATTGTATAACCATAAAAATGTATTTATACTATTTTCTGGGTTTGTGTGTAGTTAAGTAACAAGCAAATGCAGGTCTCTGCTTCACTAAGAAAATTATAAGTATTCTGTTGATTTGCTTTCCTCTGCACAAACACACTAAGCAGAGAGCCACATCAGTCAGCACATTAGAAGTAGTGAGTAGAAGAAACACACCTGCTGCCTATTTGACTCTGTGGCTGCAGGTATAAGAGCAATGTTTTTTTTATTTTGAGCACAGATGATACAGAGTTTGAATCACACTCTATGTAATATTTTTACACATGTATTCATGACATAATTAAATAATTATCTGAAATGTGAGAGGGGATAATTATATTGAAGTACTGTATAAAAATAAACAGTACCAAACAGAAAGGAAGACAATTTATCAACTAGAAAGGGTAATGTGACAGTTGGCATTAGCTTTTGGTTTGGATGCTGCTGTAACTGTTAACTGATTTAACGTTTTAGACAAGTACTAGGAGTATAAATTTTAAAACTTGATGGATTTTTTTTGGTGTCTTTACACACTAATAAAAGCAATTTATACAATGTTGGATTCAAACTTATGTAAAATCAACAAAACCTATTCATCTACATAAGTGATTTTTCATCCTTGCCACAGAAGAAGTACTTGTCAGATATGCTAATTAATTATGTATCCACAGAACAGAGCTATGGGTTAAACATGTATGTGTGTGACCTGACAAGGTCCTGGTTTATACTGTACATTCATGTGTGTGTGACTATCAGTGAAGTATGAAGTCCATCTAAGGCTAGAAAAGAAAATTATAATTACAGAAACATAGTTGTCAGTATACCCTCAATCACACATATAATTGATATGAGCTCTAATGCTATACATAGTTATTGTGATTTATAATTATGTTTACATTGTTCTTTATTTTATTAAAATTGAGTGGACAAGCATTAAAGTTGTGAGTGTGCTAGATTAAAACCATGGCTCACATGTACTGTGAGCATTAACTTATACCGCTTGCCACAGGGAAGGTTGGGCTGCAAGTGTATTTTTATACTCATTACTGTGCAGAGTGTTCATTGCAGCCAAGACCTTGTTTGCCTGATCTGCTCATTAGTTATAAGTATACATTAAAAAGTTGAGTGTTTAACCATGTATGTGTGTTTCACACGAAAGTTCAGCAAATAAATGTTTAATTGTACAACCATAATTCTATTGATACACACAATTACACATTTATTATATATCTGATATCCTGTTATACTTATTGCACCTGCTAATGATATTTATTTCTATGTGTAATTATTTTTCTAATGTTAATGTTTATATAAAGTAAACTGGAACAGCAGTAATAAAACTTTGGACTTTGCTGTATTAGAACCCAGACTCACCTGTAGTGTAGCCCTTATCTTGCACCTGCTACCACAGGAACAGGTGGGCAGCAGCTGTATATTTCACATTCATTACTATGTACGTGTGCTGACTGCCACACAATGCCTCTTAGCATGTTTGCATGATGGCAAACCACAAATGACAGAATCTATCGATTTTTAAACTGACAAGTGTCTCCAGTCAAGAGGAGAAGGTTAACACCTGCACTACACCTCGACCAACACATAGCCCTTCAAAACCCACACCATCAACACCTACACATCGCAACACTAAACCCACATATGCGCAGGCCCTTAACATTAACCTGCCCAAGCAACAAGGACCTTCGAAGCTGAAACGCAAACAAACATCAGTCACAACCAAAGTGACACATAGCTCACAACACAAGTGCGTGTTGACTCTATAGTCAGGCACATTAATGTCCCACTCATCAGGCTGAATAAGGATAAAATTACAGTCAGCAGCCTGTCGGGTGCTAGGATCTGCCACATAATGCATGAACTCAAGTCACTCCACAACAAGTACAAATACGATTCTGTCATTGTCCATGTTGGAGTGAATGACTTGAGATGTACCACCCTGGACTACATGAAAAGAGACATGGAAGAGCTCTAGGATCATTTGGCCGAGGCAGGTATGACCTGAGTAGCATCCTGCCTTCGCCCAGAATGATACCACAGTATAAGGACAAAATGATTGACTTCAACAATTGGTTAAGCTTCTGGTGTCATTCAAAGGGGATCCAGTATCTGTCTGCCTGGGATGACATGATCGACAAACCACAATGCTTTGCCAGAGATGGTCTGCACCTGTCTCCCCTGGGATTCAGGTTACTGGCTAAAGCTCTTGTCACCCCTATAGTGCCTTTTTTAGGCAAGGTTCAAAGGACAAAACCACCACCATAACAGATGCAAGCATGCAAAATCTGAAGGTAATGCTACTCCATGCTAGAAGTCTAAACCTCAAAATGCACTCTCTCGAGTCACTCCTAAAAATGTAGAACATCGATATCCATGCAGTAACTGAGACCTGAATCAAGGCTCCAGAGAGCACCCCTGCAATACCAGGCTACAACTCTTACCACACTTTTCAGCCACCAAACCAAGACTAAAACACTAAAGGCGGAAGAGTGTTCATATTCACAAAGGATAGTCACACCTCCAGGCTAGTTGCCCAACACAATGCATCTGAAATTCTAAAGGTGCAACTAACATTAGATAAGACTGCAGTCCAAATTGTAGTTTGCTATAGATCCTCCGCCATGTACCAAGATTCTCACTATACCTTTCTAAAGATACTGGAAAATATTAAGATACAATCAAACACTTTAATACTGGGTGATTTCAACAACCCTGCCATTAACTGGGAAAACTACTCGGGTACCAACACCTTTTCCCAACGGTTCTTGGAATTCATAAAATCCAATGCCCTGGATCAACTAATCCATTGTACCACCAGGGGCTCCAGTATCCTAGACCTGGTCATTATCAACATGGGAGATAGATACTCCACACCAGTGGTCACTCCCTCATTGGTCAGGTCTGACCATAAGCAATTCACCCTTGACATCCACATCCCACCCCCACCCCCCAGTAAGGAAACCTCCATAAAAAACTTCTCCAAAGCCAAGTTCATGCTACTCAAGTCTGAAGTGACAAACTTCATGACACCCATGTAGATGGGAGCTGAAAGTTCGACTGCTGAATCCTACACTAAGGCACTGTATGAACACATTGACTTGTGCATGAATCGTGCCATCCTAAATTATTTATTTTATTTTACATTTGTTGACCAGGCTAGTCTAGCTGGATATATGTCCATTTTCAGTAGAGGCCCGGGGAGAAAAGCTCCAGTATTTATTACAGGTTTATATAATTGTTAAACAATGATTATAGTAGCATGAAACAAGTAAAACCATACATAGTAACATTATACATAGTAATTACAATAAATATAACATAAAGTTTGCTAAAAATGCTTTAAGGTGAGTAGGGAAAGGTATTAGTGTTATAGGGAGAGTAGAAATGAAAAGAGAAGAGAAAGAGAAAGAGAAAAGAAAGAGGAGACAGGGCTAGTCTGGATTAGTACAAGAGCATAGCCAGTGATTATTGAAATACAGTTTTAGACTCTTTTTAAACAGTGGGAGAGACGTGAGAGATGTGATCTCAGTGGGTAGTTTATTCCATATTTTTCCAACAGCATTGGAGAACAGTGAATCATCTGCTACATTGTTAGTTTTAGTAGTATTGATCAAAAGTTTGTTTGAAGAGCGTAGGTGTCTCAGGTTATTGTATGGTATAATGAGACTGGTAAGTGTTGGGGTTTTGTTAGGTTGGTAAAGGGTCTTGTGCACTATAGTAAGCTGTTGGAGTTTGAGGTGGTTAGGGAGTTCGAGCCATTTGTTTTAGGTTCAGGCAGTGATGGGTTCTGAAGGGGGATCCTGTAGCAAATCTAGCAATATTATTATAGGATGTTATTAGTTTATTGAGGTTATTTTTAGAGAGATTGGTAAATATAGGTGAGGCGTAGAGTAGAGTAGATATTAGGTGCATTCTAGCTATTGTGGTCCTAGCTAGTGGAGTGAGGAAGGGTTTAATTCTATATAGCAAACCTATTTTTTTGTTAACTAATTTTATTGTATTGTTGATGTGAGAATCAAAGTTGAGATTGTTGTCAATAGTTATTCCTAATAGCTTAGTGGTTAGATCCAGAGAGATAAGAGTACCATTGTTGGAAGTGAGAGTGAAATGAATAGGGGTAGACTTTCAGCTTGGTGAGAAGAGTAGCAGTTTAGTTTTCTTAGGGTTAAGGAGTAGGCAGCGTTGAGAGAACCATTGTTCAACAGTGTTAAAAGCTTTTTGGGTAATAGACTGGAGTTCAGTTTGAGAGGTGGCTGTACAGATTATTGTAGAGTCGTCAGCATATTGAATGCAGGTAGTGTTTGGGATAGCTGTTTGAAGGTCATTAATAAAAATGGAAAATAGTAGGGGGCCTAGGATAGAGCCTTGAGGAACCCCTACAGAGATAGGAAGGTGATCAGATAGAGAGTTTTTCCAGAGAACTGCTTGTTGTCGGTTATCTAAGTAAGATGTGAACCAGGTTATGGAAGGAGGATCGAGTGAGAGATAAGTAAGAATGTGCAGAAAAAGTTGGTGATTGACCATATCGAAAGCTTTAGATAAGTCAATGAAGAGTGCAGATGATAGTCTATTGTTATTGCGGTTATAGTTAATGGAGTTAGTGAAGGAGAGCAATGCATTGGTGGTGCTGTGGGAAGGTCTGAATCCATGCTGACAGGAGGCAAGTAGGTTGTTTTGGAGAAGGTGGTTTAGTAGTTGTTTATGTATGCATTTTTCCAATATTTTTGCGAGAGGGGATAGGAGTGCAATCGGACGGTAGTTAGAGAAGTCACTGGAGTTCCCACCTTTGTGGAGTGGAATAATATGAGATATTTTCCAGATAGAAGGAACAGTTCCTTCAATTATAGATCTATTTAAAAGTATAGAGATGGGATAGGTGATAGCTTTGGCGCCTATTTGAAGGAACTCAGCAGCGAGTCTGTCAGCTGAAGGGGTGGTAGATTTTAGTTTATGAAGAAGTGAGAAGATGAAGGAGGTAGGAATTGGTTCAAAATGAAAAGAAGGAGGTGGAGTAGTAGAAGATGTAAGCAGGTTAGAAGTGTTGGGGGATAGGTGACTAGCTAGAGTTTGGATAGCACTTGTAAAGAATGAGTTAAAGGCATTAGCTGTTTGTGAGGGATGTTCAGGATTGGAGCCTAGTGGGTTGGGGGTAATAGATTGGACTGGGGAAAGAAGATTGTTAATACTAGTCCAGAATTGTTTAGGTTGCTTATTTGAGGTTTGCTGAAATAGGAGAAAATACTTCTTTTTGTCTGTCACAATGGCCTTTTTTGTACTGTTTCTAAGTTCTCTGAAGGTTTGGCGGTCAGTCAGATTCCTAGTAGCATGCCATTTTGCCCAGAATTTATTTCCAAGAATGATTTTTTGCCTAGTGTCATTGGTGAGCCAGAGGGCTGGTTTAGCTTTGGTTCAAATAGTACGTAGAGGTGCATGATGGTCTAGGATGGATAGGAATGTGGAATTGAAGAATTCTACTGCTTCATTAAGGGGAAGAAGTTTTAGTGGAGACCAATTACATTGTTTTAGTTCAGCTAGAAAGAGTTCTGAGTTAAATTGCTTTTTTGAACGGAATGTTAGGAAAGTATTAGGTAGATTTAGGTTTGTTCTATGTCTAATTACAATTTAAATAGAACCAAGATGCTCTCCTCCAAAAAAAGGAAGCCAATCTGGTTGTCCCCTGCTGTAAACAATCTATACAACAGAAGAAAGAAACTGTTGAAAAAAAGATGAAAACCCTAGGATGCAAAAAACTCCCTTACCAGCCTCAATAAGAAGCTGAGATCCCTCATAAAATCCTCCAGAGCTAGTTATGAAAATAAAATTGCCAAAGCTTCCAAAGACAACCACAAGGCATTCTATAGTTATGTCAAGAATCTAAATGGCAATGCTCAGATATGCTCTGAGCTACAACAGAATGGCATTAAATATACTGATCCCAAGGATATTGCCAATATCCTGGCAGATAGATTTAGTGACAACTTCACCCCCCCTCTCACCCCATAAAGGGCCCATCTCAATACCAAAAGATTGCCATACTCCAGTAATCATGGCCACACAGGTAGAAACTGCACTCTCCAAAGGTAAGAATACAGCATCCATGGGACCAGATGACATCCCAGGCTGTGTACTACATGAACTACAAAATGAATTGGAAACTCACCTAAGTGTCATGTTTAATCATAGCCTCACCTCAGGCTTTGTGCCCACTGAGTGGTGCTCAGCTACAGTTATCCCACTCCACAAGGGGGGATCCATCTTGGATCCCGGGAACTACCATCCCATCAGTCTGATAAGCCTGATCTGCAAGGGCATGGAACACATTATCATGGAACTTATAAATAAAGACATTTGCAACCTTCAGACACTGGACCCCACCCAGTTTGGGTTC
The DNA here is from genome assembly GCF_019279795.1 of Protopterus annectens. Classification (NCBI taxonomy): domain Eukaryota; kingdom Metazoa; phylum Chordata; order Ceratodontiformes; family Protopteridae; genus Protopterus; species Protopterus annectens. The sequence continues at coordinate 1,999,891,449 of NC_056728.1, forward strand.
TTGAAGGGCCGATCTTGTCTCCTGAACCTGACTGACTTCTTAGAATCAGCCTCCAGCACTGTGGACGAGGGTAAGGTGGACCACACAACCTATCTGGACCTCACCAAGGCCTTCGACACCATCCCCCACTCTGGAATCATAGATAAACTTACTAAGCTGGGCATAAATCCCTATGTCACTCGATGGGTTGCCAACTGGCTTACTGACAAAACCCAGACTGTAAAAGTAGCCAACTCCAAATCCATCTCCAGACAAGTGACAAGTGGATTACCTCAGGGTTCAGTCCTGGGACCGCTCTTATTTGGCATCTACTTCTCTGAAGTACAGGCCAACACTAACAGACTCTGGCTAACAAAGTTCACAGATGACTGCAAACTGGGAGCCATTATTGAATCCCCAAATGATGTGGATATTTAACAAAAGGGCCTTACAGAAACAGATGCTTGGTGCCAGAACCATGGGTTCAAGCTTAATGCCAAGAAATGTATAGTTATCCCCTTTGGGGAAAAAACATGTGCCCATGAATTACCACATAGGTGGCAGTACACTAAACATCAAAAGTGTGATGAGAGACTTAGGGACACAGGTGGACAGTGGTCTCACCTTTGATAACCACATCGCTACAACAGTCAGGAAATCCTTCTATGTGGCACACCTCATCACTAAGGGCTTTTCATCCAGAAAAAAGGAGGTGATTGTCCCACTGTACTCATCCCTCATTAGACCCATTATAGAGTACAATGCCTCATTTGGTATGCACCTCACAGAACATCTGCAACAGCTGGAAAGTCCACAGACATACCTCACTAAAAGAATCACAGGCCTAAAACAGATGCCCTATGCTGACTGTCTAAAAAAACTCCAGCTATACCCTGTGGCATATCATCTACTTAGAGGTGATCTCTGCTTAACATACAAGGCCATGTCAAACCCTGAGCTGTTAGATATGCTCTACTTAAAGAAATCCCAATCCCTCAGAGCCACACGCTCCAGGGATCTAAACCTTGTCATCACAATGAACAAACATGCTTGAGGGATAGGTTCCTGACCCAGAGACTCCCCATACTCTGGAATAGACTGCTCATACATATCAAGCAGAGTGCCTCCTTGGCCCTCTTCAAAAGGAACCTTGACGATTGGATGGGAAACAGGAAATTCACCCTGAGGATCACTTTAGTCACCCTGCTAGACAGGGGTCCAGGGAAGTAAATATTGTGGGAAGAAATGCAATGTCACTTAGCAGGTTTGTGCTAAGGTAAGCAAAAGATGCAATGATGTGTCCCTTTTGAAAATGACAAGTGTCTACCTGTTGTCCGCAGGTTTTCTGGACCTGTAGCTGTTGCTGACCATTGCTTAGCAGGTTTGTGTAATGGAAAGCAAAAGAGGTAACACTGTATTCTTTTTGAAATTGAAAATGTCTGCTTGTTGTCTGGACCATTAGACCATGTCAGCATGAAGGTAAGCGACACGCAAATATGATAAGCAAAGCTAAACATGCATTACTGTGGTAACAAGTGTTTATTAAGGTTTCAATATTAAATGACAAATGTGGGACTTGAATTATGATCTACAGAAACTATAAACTGTGTAGATTATCTTGTATACCAGGTATGTTGCACACATACTTGATTCAAAGGTGTAATTTATGCAGTCTTTGTCATACAAGTAACGTAACATTAAATGTAATGTATTTATCCCTTTTATCATGTTTGTACTAAGCCATGCACTGCACAAATATTAATATTCTAAAAAATTTACAAAATACATTTTAGCACACATTACAGATTTCTACACAACTCTGGATTTGAACTGTCAGACTATTAAACCTACAAAACACGGTAAGGGTGTCTTATCACACCAACACTGAAAATCATTGTGAATATAAGCAATTCCCATTTCCACCACAGTGTTATAAAGACATATAACACTTGTACACTCTCAGTTGTTTGCACATGTGTTGCTTATGTATTTAATGACATGTGTAGCTTACATATTTAGTGCAGTGAATGATCACACAACTAGTCCAGCTCTGTCTTCTCTTTATATTGTATTCATTATTCTCTTATGTGTGCTTTTAGATGTGCAGTCTATAGATCATTTTGTATAATTGTACTTAAAATGTGTGACAATATTACATGACAGCAAAATACAGTTTTCATTTAAGGAAGGATAGTCTGGCTAGTAGTGTACTGAAAAACCAAAAATGAGAAATGTGTGCTGTTCATTTCCATTTATAAGTTTGCTACAATTACTTCTACACTTTGTAAATGTATCCTGGCTGACACATCCACTGCAGGTAGGGAGTCTGAATCGTTGTGTATTCCTTTCCTCTCCCACCAATCAATAATTGTTGCAATCCATTAGCAAGAAACACTGACTCAGTGCCTACACTACGCTTACATCTGATACATGAAGCCAAAAGTTTGGGATTCAGTAGTCATAATGAATCCACAACTAATTTGCATATTCACCTTGCTCAGAGGTCTGAAGCTACACCACAACATGTATTCCAATAAGTTTTGGAATTTGCAGGGAAAACCTACACTTAGTCTACATGACTGCTTTATAGTTTTTTAAATTGCTCTTTCAACTTGAATTGGTTGATCAGCATACAATTCAGCTGCTTATGCCAGCATTAGCATGCCATGGTGTTTAGCATGTTTGTGCAGCTGTACATGCCAGGTAGAGCTGCATAATGAGTACAAAACAGCATGCCACTGTGTGGTGTTGCACCACAATGCACACATGGTCATATCGAACTATATAGCCTTTATTGAATCTGCATCAAAGAGTGGATAGATCTTGATGGTTATTTCCTCAGTGCAGGTAAATAAAGTAATGATTTGAATAGCACCACAAGTATGTAGCTAGTTCAGTTTTTGATTTATTTATTTATTTTTATTTTGTTAACTGGGATGGTCTGACTGGATGAGGTCCATTTACAGCAGAGGCCTGGGGAGAAAAGCTCCACATAAATTAATAAACACAAATAGCAACAATATTAATATTATACGTAGTGTTAAAAAATTTGTTATACAAGTAGTATCTAGAGAGAAAAGAAAAACAGAATAGGCAATTAAAATCAGTGATATCTACATATGTACAATCTGTATGTTATAAAAAATACCAGACAGAGATTACAAGTCCGTATTTGTTGAGGAATACCATTTGTACCAAGCATATTTACTAAAGGCATATACTATGACAGAAAGAGAGAAAGTGTATAGGTAACAGGTTTTGGGATTATGTGTCACATGGACGGAGCCAAGAACTTAGAAGGTGGGCCTTCAGGGAGTTTTTGAATTGTGTGGTATTAGATGCAGAAGTGACAGATGGAGGTAGATTATTCCAGGCTTTTGCTATACAATGTGAAAATAGAGTTTTGCCTGCTGTGTAGTTAGCTAATGAGATAGAGAGAAGTGACATGTTGACAGAGCAGAGTGGAGGATTTGGTGTGTAGATAGTCAGCAATTGCCTAAGAGCGGGAGTTTTGTTGGGTTGTTTTAGGTTGTTGTAAGATATGACAAGTTGATGATAGATTAGTAGCTGTCGGAGCTCAAGCCAGTGAAGTTGTTTAAGAGGTATACAGTGATGGGTTCGAAATGGGGAATTAGTGGCAAACCTGGCGATTTTGTTGTAACAAGAGTCATGTTTGTCTAGGTCAGATTTCCTAATATAAGTGAGAATTGGGGCTACATACATTAGTGTGGAAAGAAGGTGAGTTTGAGCTAGGGTGACCTTAGCCTGATCTGATAGACAGTGTTTATGTCTGTATAGGGAACCCATTTTATGTGTACGTTTTTATAGTTTGAGAGATATGGATGTCAAAATGGAGGTTATCTATTTCAACACCAAGGAGCTTGGTGTGGGGGGAGGGTGAAATGACAGCATCATTATTGGAGGTGATAGAGAAGGAAAATGGAGAGGCTTTTGCTTTGTTTGGAGTGAAAATAAGTAGTTTTGTTTTGTTAGGATTTAGAAAGAGTTGAATATTAGTTATCCACATTTCTACAGAGGCAAATGATTCTTGGGCCAGGTGGTGTAGGGTAGTAAGAGATGGGGCTGAGACGATTAGGGTGGAATCATCTGCATACTGTATTAAAGAGGCCTGCAGGGTGGAGGTATGTAGGTTATTGGTAAAGACAGAAAAGAGCGATGGACCCAATATGGGACCCTGAGGTACACCAATGGTAGTTGGGAGTAAAGGGGATAGAACTCCTTGCCACTGGACAGCTTGTTCTTGGTCTGATAGGTAATTATCAAACCAAGCAATAGTGTTAGGGGTAAAGGCTAACAAAGATAGAGAATCTATTAAGATAGGGTGAGAAATCATATCAAATGCTTTTGAGAGGTCCAAAAATATGACAGAAACAAATGCATTGTTATTTCTACATTGTTTAACCATGTTTGTGAAGGAGAGAAGGGCAGTGGTTGTGCTGTGGTGTGGGTGGAAACCATGTTGTGTAGGGGAGAGGAGATTGCATGTATTTAGGAAATGCATAACTTGGGATTGTATGCATTTCTCCAGTATCTTTGACAAATGGGATAGAATGGCAATGGGGTGGTAGTTTGAGAAATCATAGGATTTTCCACAGTTTAGGGTATAGGATTCCTGTATAGAGGGGTTAATAATGATTGAGACTGGGTAGGATATGGAGTCGGCAGCCATTTGTAGGAAATTTGCTGGTAAACCATCTGCTGCACGAGTAGTAGGTTTAAGTTTTAAGAAGTTTTTGTTTTATCATAGAGGTTAGGATAGGTGAGAAAGTAAATGGAGACAAGTTGTTAGGAGCTGTTGGCATGGATGAGTAGTTATTTTTGGATAGTTCAGTAGATAGATATTTAATGGATTAAGTAAAGTGATGGTTGAATTTGGAGGCTATATTGCTATCTGTATTTATGGAGGTTGAGGTGGGAGCTGGTGTGGTGATTTTACCAGGTTATAGTAGGGTGTTAATAATTGTGTGACAGAACATTTGAGGGTTGATGGAGTGTTTGTTTTGGATATTTAGATAGTAGTTCTGTTTATCAAGCTTTGTTTGTTGTTTGACCTGATTCCTAAGTTGTTGGTAGTTTTGTTTGGAAATGTCTTTCTTTCAGGTTTTCCATGCATTATCTTTGGATTTTAATAGGGTTCTAGTGGACTTACTAAGCCATGGAGCATGGTGAAGTTTGGATCTAATTGTTCTTATGGGGGCTATTAAATCAAGGATCTTAGTAAGAGTACTATTAAAATAGTCCACTGCTTGGTCTAAGTCAAGGGTGCGTAATAGTTCCCAGTTACATTTTTTAACGTAGTGTTGAAATCTAGAGGGCCAACATTGCGATAATTTCTGACATGTTTATAGACTGTAGGTTTGGGTATGTTTATACACTTGTGTAGGAGGAAAGTTGGCAGGTGGTCACTAAGTCCATCTGGCAGACAGCCTGTTTGGTAGTTTTGTTCTGGATAGTTTACCAATGTCCAATATAGTATATATTCCTTTTGGGACTTTTTATCTACTCTAGTAGGTTCTTGAATGAGTTGAGAGAATCCATAGACTGATGTAATTAGTGAGATTTGTAGAATTGCAAGCTAGCCAATCAGTGTTTATGTCTCCTAGTAGAATAGTCTTTTGTGGGAGGTTGTCTTTTACCCATTGAAGAATTTCCTCAATTATTGGAGAGTTATTACCTGGAGGGATGTACGCACAAAGAATATTGATACTCATTTTCTTGTTAAAGAGTAGCATAGAGCCTATGATCTCAGCAGTATTAAATTTTGGTAGAGGAATTAGAAGAGGTTGTAAGGTAAGTGTATTTTTATAGACAATTGCAACACCCCCTCCCTTCTTTCCTATCCTATCTAGTCTTAGGATATTATAGCCCAGAGGGATAATTTCCTCATTTTGTGTGCTGGGTTTTAGCCAGGTCTCTGTTGTGGTTAGAATGTCAGGAGAGTTATGAGTTATGAATGTGTGTAAGTGAGGGTGTTTGTTTAATAGACTGCATGAGTTAAGGTTAATGATAAGTAGATCTGTAGTTTGTTTGTTTGGGGGTATAATGTTGCCTGGTCCTGGATTTGGGTGAATATCTCCAGAGGTGAGAAGGTATTTCTTTAATAATAGATGAAGTCTGATTGTTTGTAAAATGTCTATGTGGAGTTTACATGATCATTTTCTAGTGTATGATAGTAGAAAGTGCTTGTTGTGTACAAGTAATGTTGTGTTGTTATTAAATAAAGAGGGGGCTATTGGGAAGGTTATGTGGGTTTTGTAGGTGTGAAGGTATGAGTTGTATGTTAGGTGGAGTGGGGTAGTGGTATGTGTGTGTGTGAGGATGTAATGTAGATTAGGGTCATGAGGGTTAATAGGAGAGATGTAAGTAAGAAAAGCATGGTGTGTGTCATGTTTGTGGGGGAAAGTGGTGTTAATTGAGAGGTAAGCAGGGGTGAGATTTGAGAAGATTGCAGTTGATTGGCTGTGGGGTGTGGTCAGGTGATTTGGAATAAGAATAAAGATAGAAGTAGTGGGGACGGGTGGGAATTGAGGGCAGGGTAGGGGAACAGAGTGGGGCCAAACCACACCACAATGATCTTAGAGCCAAAAAGTGAGTAATCTAAAACTATGCTGCCTTCTTTACAACTTGTTGGAAGAAACACTTAATGTATAGAGTACCTAATGTAAGTTTTGAGTTCTAACCCCAAAAATTAATGGATGCAGGGGATTTTCATTCAATAATTACTAAAAATCCAGCTGAGGTAAGCTACAGAAGTTAGCCTAATGCTACAAAGGTTAAGGGGCCTATACTATTAATAAGGGACACTCATTTAGTGCTGTAGACTCAGTTCAGCGTATTTAGTTTTACAGAAGAGTAAATATATAGAGCTATTAACCTTAGGAAATGTAAGTAGAGGGACTGTTTAAATCAGTCAGTCTGTTTGATAAGCAGTAGTGCAGCTTCCTTCTGGTGGAACAGGCTTTACAGGATAGCACTGGTGGGAGAACACCTTAGTAAAATTAAGGAGGGGGGCTGTTTACATAAGTCAGTCAGTGTGGTAAGCCATAAGGTAACTTCCTTCTGGTGTAAAAGGCTTTACTGGATAGCAGTGGTGGTAGAAACACCTGGGAGGGATAGACAAGTAGAAAAATTACAAGTATAAGTCACACAACCATCAGGTGTCTAACAAACATATAGTAGGACATTGAATATCACTAGTGGAACTATGTAGACCTACAATGGTATATTCAAAGAAACAGGTTCTACAAATAGAAAAAAACGTCTTCAAATTCTTAAATATGGTAGGTAAACAGTTTAGGTTCTAGTCTGTTTTAGGTGTTAGATAATAGAAATTATACACATTCAGTAAAGCAAGGCAAATTCAAATTCCAAGGCTTTCTCTGACATAAGCACGTGTTAGGAAGCTATTGCAAGCAAGGTGACTTAGTGTCAGATGGAAAAGAGGAAATAAAACCTTAGTTCATAAACATATGTCAAAACTATATGGTGTTCAAGAATGCAATCTGAGCCATGGTAATATTCTGTAGAGTGTTCTGGCCAAAAACTACTTACAAATATGGCTTACATAAAGCAACTCAAAGACAGTGTTTCAGTAATGAGATACTATGTCCGTGAATCAGGAACAGCACATTCTTTATTAAAGTAAGGATCAGAGTGGCCATTATAGCCTTTACGCGAACACAACAACTCCGTCATACACATACAGGTTTCACAGCAGTATACAACTCTGTACACCCATGACCCATCGAAATTGCACTTTAGAGAAACTTACTTCCGTGTGTCCAGTTTTGCGAAAGTGTATTTATCTAAAAATGCACTTCCACGAAACTACTCTACACCAAACAGAATTCCAGGTGCAGTGGTGCAGGTATGGTGTTTTTAGTGGTAAGGGTGGGAAGGCTGATGTTGTAGATCATGGTACAGTGAGGATAAGGGAATATTCCCTTTTCCTCACTGTAGTGCGATTTTGGAGTTAGTATATATTAGTAGCGGGTGTGTGGGGGTGTAGGTGATGCAGGGGGGCTTGCCCACCTGCATTAGTGAGTTTAGTGTGTGTGTATGTGTGTGTGTGTGTGTGTGTGTGTGTGTGTGTGTGTGTGTGTGTGTGTGTATGTGTGTGTGTTTGTGTTTTTTTTTTTATTTGATGGTTCAAAGTAGACCCATATTTATATCTATCTCTCTCTCTCTCTCTCTATATATATATATATATATATATATATATATATATATATATATATATATGGGCCATTGATCATGTATTTATCAAACTTGCTTAAGCAATCAGATTAATAACATGTGCTTGATACTTAGCTAGTAATGTGTGTTACAATTGGCCTGCTGACGTTACAGTTGTTAGAGCTCCAGTGCATGTTTTTTGAAAAGTAATAGCAGTGGCATAAAGCTGCACCTCTGCTATGGCAGAAAGTTGTGAATTATTAGGTTAAAAGGCCAGAAGGATAGGAGTATTTTGTTAATTTTATTTATTTTTATTCATTTTATTTTATTTTACATTTGTTTACCGGGCTAGTCCAACTGGATATATTTCCATTTTCAGCAGAGGCCCGGGGAGAAAAGCTCCACATTAAGGATAATACAAACAAGTCATTAAATAAAGAAAGCAAATTTGTATGTTTGTGAGAGGAGACCATCTGTAATGTTTCATTGCATGTTAATTGCAGGTACTTTGTGGCTGTTTTCTAAGCATGAGGCAGGAAAGTTTGTTTAGTTTAATGGAGCACAATGTTATCTTATACCATGTTTTTGCAGGGACAGCAGAATGTTTGGTCTGCAGAAGATATGAGGGGAGTTTTTTTCTTGCTTAGATTTATGAGCTACTTGAGCTGCCCTGGGGTCATTATGCAGGCTGGCCCTTACTTAGTAAGAAATAAAAAAAAAAAAAGAGATAGAGAGAGAAAGACATAATAAAAATCAAAGGATTTGATTATTAAATGCAGTTGAGGTCTTGAGCTGGTGGAATTTAAGTCATGTCAGTTTATATCTGTGTAATGTTTTGCAGGTTGTACTATAAAATTATTACACTAAGCTACTTATAAAAATGTATGTACTTGTATGGGTTCCAAACTCTGTTGTGAATTTAAGGTATCAAAAGTAAGTTTGTGCAAGGGAAGGAGATATTAAGTTTTTGTTGCAGTGAAATGTTGCTGCTATGGTGCTATGCTCTGACACTATGCATTGCTGTTGCCAGAGGCTATTAATAATAATAAGAAGGGCAGTTTCTGAATCAGCCTTGATGGAAATGCTACACATTCATAAATCAATCTGCAGGAGGGTCACTCACTCCATATATCTTAACCTAGCCTCTGATATGAACAGATCACGCTAGAGATATAGATACATCTTCTAGAGACTGTCACTTCTCCAAAACAAGCTTCCATTTCATGTAAAACAGAAACCCTCCCTGACCCTATTCAGATGCAGCCTAGATCAATGGATGGGTGATTGCAACTTCACTCCTGGGGTAGTGCCTTTGTCCTTCTTGGACAGAGGAAGTAGGTATTAACTACCATAGACCCTTAACTCTACAAATTCAACTCACCTAACCACTGAAAATTGGGGCAACTCAGGATAAACATGGCTAGGCAGGTAAGGGCTCTAGGGCCATTAGCCTTGTAACCTCCTATAAACTTATGAACCCATGAAAAAGAGAGAATAAGAAAAATTGAGAATAAAAACATAGAATAAGAATATATATGTATATATATATATATATATATATATATATATATATATATATATATGTGTGTGTGTGTGTGTGTGTGTGTGTGTGTGTGTGTTTTATATATAAAATTAAGAATAGGCATTACTATGGTGAAGAGAGAAGGGGTCCAGAATTTTAACTGATAAAAAGAGATTATTATTGTCTTTTATTTGCCTTACAAAATGTCATGAGCAAGGGAATACTGTGAGAGGTAGAATGTCTTGATTGCCCTTAAGTAAATTTAAGGGAAAACATCCTATCTTCCAGGTTTTGTTTGAGGGCTGATATTGTATCACACAGCTTAACCAGCAGGAACAACTTATTACATAGTGGAAGAATGTACTGCAAAATGAATCAGTCTTTCAGTCACCGTCTATTTTTCTTCTCATGAAGATTTACATTCCTAGTTGTGGCATTTTCTAAACTATTAGACTTTTAGAAATATTAGGGCTGGCAGACTGTCTAATGTTGCATTAGATGAGCCAGTGCTCAGTCCTCAAGATTGTGTAAAATATTGAGTAAAGGGTTAGAGTTAGGAACTTCTAGAGATTCTCTAGGTGCTTATGATTTTGACTGATGTAGACCCTGAATGGGATATTTCATTCTATAATTGGTCTAACTGGTACTGATAAAAAGGGAACCACGGTGGTTACTAAAAAAATGCAGTAAGCAATTAAAACTATTTAGTATTAGAAATATCACTTGAATGTCCTATACTTATTGCTTTGTAATGTGGTGGTGGAGAAGAACTAACTATAACTGACATTAATAGCTTATAAAAGCATAAGTAATGGGAAAAAGTGTTAATCGTAAGCATAAGTACATGGTCTTAACAGAAAAAATAGTATTAGTTTTAAGCTGGTATGTCTCATTAACTAAAAACAAAATCCTGCATTTTGAGTTTTCATCCTAAATACACATCTTGCTCCAATAGTAGAAGTTCATATTAGAAAATGCCTATCAGTTCAATATAAAAAAAATCAATATAAAAAATTACTTTTTTAAGCTAAACAAACACTAAGGTGGCAAGATCATAACTGAGTTGTCATCTTCTGCAACATATCACATCCTAACATGATTATGGTAATGAAAATTAATCAGATCTTAATGTTTACCTAATACATTCATATGCTGCAGCAAAAACACCATTTTCTTCAAAACATATAACATTATAGCTTATAACTATAATTGTATTTCTGTTACTTAATTTTACTTGTATTTCAACAGAAAGTAAAACAACTTTATTGCATTTGTAGGCTGATAAATTTCCGAATTTTTTACCATGTACTGGAATGTTCTTGAAACTTGACAATCATACTGTAATCGAGACAGACACTGAAAGCTTGTAAGCTGCATCGTGGATATTCACAACTCTAAAGGTCTCTTTCACTTCTGCTTTCCTTTGCAGCAACATGATTATAACCAATTTGTAAAAGAGGTACCTTGACAGTTCCTTACTTATTTATGATGCTGTCTTACATTTCAGACATCTCTTGGCTGCTATATTAAATAAAATATGAATTTAACTTAACATGCCTAACTCATGTTATTCAATGAATAATGAAATTCTTTCAGTAGAACAGACATCATGAAACACATTATAGGTCAGCTCTGTTTAAATGCATCGCTGTTGAGTCAATTGAAAACATTAACCAGAAATAGATACACAAAGCCCAGATGAGTTTGATATTTATGTGATCAAACGTGTCGCATTTCACAGTGTTATTGAAATTCGAGTTTGACCTTGAGTCAATAATGAAATGACAGATGTATTTCAGTTTGTTGTAGTTTTATTCTGGTAGACTGTACACACTGTATTTTGAAATATCTAGAAAGAATATCTTAAGGTAAAATTTCATTGAGGATAATCATTAAAATAAGAAATATTAACAGAAAAGTATACTTGAAGAGGTTTGTACTATAGCTAATTCTTACCTCAGACAGTTATTCATATATTACTTATGCACACCCGAAGAAGTATAATGTAATAGAAAATAATTATGATAGACTATAATAAATTCAGGCTTTTTTGGCATTTCAAAGTCTCAAGTCTTGTTTTTACTTGTTTCTTTCATTTTAATTTTGTATCAAAAGTGTCTTCTTTAACAGACTGTAAAATATGGTCACTTGCTTTCTGTGTAAGTGACTTAACCTGATGCAAAGCCTATCTATAAAGTAGGCATACACTGGGAACCCAATTCCAAAGTGACTTCCTTGTGTACATTTTTGAACATTGAAAAGTTAGCAGTTCAGAGAATTCAAACAAGGAAATAAAGTTTTCCTTTAGTACCTACTGTGAAAATAACTACCTTGCAAAATATCAAGGATCGATGAAATTGTTCAAAAAGTGAAGTGAATATTAAGATGCGATGAACATGAAAAAGGAAATTAGAACAATAATATCACATAAATGTTTTGTAACCTTGTAAATAAAGTGACATTTCTATATTAAGTTTCTTTGCAAAATAATTTAAGACCTTCTCAGCATACTCTGAAGTCATAAGAGGGGAGACATCTGTGACTCAAAAACAAAAAAAAAACACACTTGTACTCAAGAATAATGACATATTCTCAAGTGTTTGTTGGTAGACCCAGTTTAATCCATTACTACGCAGAAAGTGAACCTTGTGAGAAAGAATCCTGAAATCAAGTCATGGAAATGATATAGAAAATTCTTAGCCTTTGGTCATAGATAATAACAAAATGAGTGGAGCAGTTCCAATTCTGCAGGTCTACAAGACTGATGGATCTGTCAGTCAAAAGCTAAATAATACATCTAAATGTTATTCATATCTCAATACCCAAGTAGATGAACTGATAGACAAATTGTGCCAGGTAACACTTCTGTCTACTTTTGACTTCAGCAAATGCTTTGGGAAATTTCATTAATACCAAAAGCTAAGAAATGATGGCTTTTTCTGCACATGATGGCATTCTACTTATACTAAAAATGAAGAGAAATATGACATTTTCTTTACCTGATTGCCTCTTCTACTACAGAGTCATGCTTTTTTGTTGTCTGTGTGTTTACAGAGCACCACCAACATTCCCATGGCTGATGGACAACATTCTGTGATCCAATACTAGGTATTCCATAGCTTACTTAGACGATGCCATCCAATTTTTTTAAAGTTTGGAAATCCTTCCTCCTAAACTACAAGCCATTTGAATTCCCAGCATCAAGCTGTATTAAACCCCAATGCATCTAAGTGCAGGTGAGGCATAACAAAGCTTAATATTTGGGAAATATAATAGGGTCAAGTAAGAGTAAAACAACAGACTGAATAAGGTGATGCATTTCCAAACTGGCAGATACCAAAAAAATAAATAAATAAAACAAGGGTAAGGTCCCATGGTCCCACTGAAAATGTAATGGACAGCAGAAAAGAAATAAGCCTTTAGGAACCTAAAATGTCTTATGTGTTTCAAATTTATACTAATAATGCTTCTCAAAAGATTTCCTGGTATACCCAGAGCTTTTTGATGATGTTAATGTCACTATATTAATTTCTCTGATTATGAGTTCATAGGATCATAGGTGTTTACTAGACTATCGACCGCAAGGGCCTTTTTAAGCCTAGCCAAGCATCACAAATCTCTGACAAGTTCTGACACCCTTGATAAGTGTAAACAGACGTTTGGCAGATGAATCATTTAAAGGTTGCCTGTGTCCATTAGAGACATAGCTGCCAAACCAGGGATGAATTTTCTGTTCCCCATGCAATTGTCCAAGTTGCACTTATATTGGATTATGGAGGAACTCTGCTTCACATGGATAAGGAGTCTGTTCCATAGATGGGGAGTCTTTGGAATATACACCTGTCTCTCCAGCAAGTCCTATTTATATCCCAGGCAAGGTTTACGTCTTTAGAATGGGTAATTCTGGTGCTATTTGTTTTGTGAATATGCAGTAGATCCATCAGAGTGGGGTCTGAAAATGCCCAGTATGCTAGGCAAAGATCTACTCTCAAAAGCCTGTAGAATACAAGGAAGGACCTTGAGGCAGTCTGCAGAGGGCATTTTACTTATGCACTGTATTATTTTAGTGAGGAACTTCTGTGGACATTCCAATTGTTGGATATGCCTGGTTAGGTACATACCAAAGGGGACATTGTACTCAATGATAGGTCTTATGAAGGGTGAATACAGTGGAACAATGACTTCCTTGGACTTAGATGACACACTTTGTTTATAAGTATATAACCCTTGTTTGTAACCCTCATGCATCTCAGAGAAAAAATCATGGAAACAATACCAAAAATACAAAAACTCCCATCTCCCTGACTGAATGTAAGCAACTTCATAACAAAGTCAAAAAACAAATTGCCGCTGACCTCAAATCCTACTACTCCATACTGCAAAACAACCACAAAACTAATCCTAAGAAGTTCTGGAATAGTATCTCTTCCTTCCTCCTCCTGGATAAAAAGACAACCCCTGCCCTGACCCAAACTCCACTGATCACTCCTTGGCTAATCAATTCAGCTCCTGCTTCATCAATTCAATAGCCAACTCATCTCATGCTTTCCAAATAAAGCTCCAACTTCAGCCTCATCCACCATTCCTAATTTAACCTTCTCTAGCACAGAAACCACTCAAATCCCCCTTTTACTACTCAACACCCCCCTTTTGCTATTAAACCTATTCCTGTCTCCACCATAAAAAACTCCTACAAAAACTCAAACCAAGCTCAAATGCCCCAGATGACCTTTCATCTAATTTTCTTAAACTAGCTGTTGATGGCATCACTTTCCCGATTTCAAACCTAATAATTCATTATATTCAAGAATTGTACGTACCCCTACTCTGGAAAAAAGTCTTTATTATTCCCCTTCACAAAAGGGGCAATAACACAGATATCTCTAACTTCCAGCCAATAGCTACCTTATCCTCCATCTCTAAAATTCTTGAAAATTGTATTGACCTACAACTCCTTCCCTACCTCATAGACAATTAGTTGCTAACCTCCACACAACATGGATTCAGACCCAGGCACAGCACTACCACCGTTCTCCTTTCCTTTAGAAACAGCCATCCAGGCACGGGACTCTGGTAATATCGTATCTACTCTACTTCTTGACTTATCTAAGGGTTTTGACACCATTTCTCACAATCATCTTTTGTCAAAACTCTCTCATCTTAATCTGTCAAGCCCCACTATTAACTGGTTTTCCAGTTACCTCTCTGATAGGCAACAAGCTGTCAGGTGGAAAAACTGCACTTCCTGCTTCCTTAATACTCTGACCGGCATTCCTCAAGGTTCTACATTAGGCCCATTACTATTTAATGTGTTTATAAATGACTTTCATCAGTGTGTCCCTAATGCTAAACTTGTCCAATACGCGGATGACTCCACAATTATCTGCTCTGCCAAATCCCTCCCCACACTCATAGAATTAACTCAAAAAGCATTCTCTTCTACTGAGCACGGGATGCTCAATAATTACTGATCTCTCAAGGCAGCTAAATCCAAAATCTTGCTATTCACCCCTTCCAAATGCATCAAAATTCACAAGAACGCTTTCTCCATAGCTAGTCAAAACAACACTTCCATCAAAATTGTCCCCATGCAAAGCTACTAGGAGTTATTATTGATGAGCATTTAAAATCTGATATTCACCTACAAACTAACATTAAAAAAACTTACCAAAAACTAGGTATGTTTTATCGCCACAGTCGTTATCTTACTCTCTCAACCAAGCTTACCCTGTCTATCACCTACCTTATTCCCTCCCTCCTGTATGGAGCCCCTCTCCTTACTAATCTTCAATCCTCACTAAAGACAAAATTATCTTCTTGGTATAACAAAATTGCTAAGTTTGCTACCGGCTTCAAATTCTCCTCTCACCATTGCAATGCCCTCCTTACCTTAAACTGGCTAGAACTATCTAATCATCTCTCCTACATCCAGCTATCACATGCACATAAACTCATCTTTAGACCTGCTCTCTGCCCCTCCCTCACCTCTACCCTCAAAATGCACCAGCCTGATCGACTACTCAGGTCCAACAATCAGAATCTGCTAGAAGTGTACAAACCCGCACGCACTCCTGGTGCATTTCTATTATACTTCTCCCTAGCCACAACTCTGAAATTCCCTTCCACCACACATTCATACCACCAAGAACCACGTCTCCTTCAAGACTTTGCTCCATTCCATTCCATTCTCTCTTCTCACTGGGAATGCTCTTGTTCTCACCCCTCCTGACTCCCCTCTATCTTACCCTTACTAAGCTACTCTAGCCTCTCAACTCATTCCAGTACGTTTCTCCCCACTGCTCTTATCTTCCTCTCTCATTCCTAAATTATTCATTCCCTAATATTTCATGCTTACTAAAAACCTTAATCTACTAACCCAGCATATCTTGCTATGCTTTATTACTGTAATACAGGTCAGGCAGCAACAAACCTCAAATGTTTCATATTTTGCTAAAAACTTGTTATTGTTGATACTGCCTTAAAGGCTCTGATACGAGTTGATACTCTATAAGTTTTTGTTTTACCTAAGTTAGTTTTCTGTTTTCCTATTTATTATATGCCATACCTTTTTTGCATACTGTTATTTCCTTGAAACTATGTTATAAATTGTATACGTGTTAATTGTACAATTGTTTATATGTATAATGGAGCTTTTCTCCCCAGGCCTCCATTGAAAATGAGCTTTTTTGGCTGAATGGACTTTCCCAGTAAACAAACTATAAATAAATAAAATAAATAAATAAAAGTTGTGCAACATAGAATGATTTCCTCACTACTGCAGACACGATGGTCAAAGGTTAGATTACTATCTATGTGTGTCCCTAAGTCTCTGACTACTTGGTCAACTCTAAGGGGCGGGTTGTCAATATAATAGTTACCAGGGGTGGATGACTTCCCAAAGGATACTATTATGCATTTCTTGGCATTTAGTTTTAGTCCATGGCTCTGACACCAGTTGTTTGTCTGTGTCAGCCCCTCCTGGAAAACATGTGTGTCAGTGGGGGATTCAATGACAGCTCCTAATTTGCAGTCATCTGCAAATTCAATCAATCAGAGGGCACTGACATTGGACTTAACTTCAGAGAATTAAATGCCAAAAAGGAGCAGACCAAGGACTAATCCCTGAGGTACTCCACTTGTGACTGGCCCTTTGTAGAGGTGGACTCTCTAATTCTAACTTCCTAGGTCCTGTCTGTGAGCCAGTTGGCTATCCACCAGGTGATATACGAGTTTGTACCTAACCTACCCAAGTGGGGTATTGTATCAAGCCCACCAGGTTGAGAAGGCATGATCTTTCCTTGATGAAACCAAACTAGGTTGGGTCCAGTGTCTGTAAATTTAGTACATCTGTATTGATCATTTCCATGATAATTCTTTCCATGATTTTACATATAAGACTAGTGAGACATAAGTCTGTAGTTTCCAGGCTCTGTAGATGACCCACAATTGTGCAGATGGATGTCTGTTGCTGTTCACCATTCATGAGGCGAAAGCCTGCTTGGAGCATACAGTTAAACATTAATTCTAGAGGCCTGGATAGGTCATGTTTCATGTTATTTAGAAGACATCCTGGGATATTGTCTGGGCCCATTAATGTAGTGTTATTGGTCTTAGGGAGAGCATTAAGGACCTGTTCCCTACTGATAGTAGGGGGAGTTATATTTGATGGTATTTCCTGCAGGAAGGTTGATGGGGAGAAAAGTGTAAAGTTGGAGCTGAATTTATCAGGAGGTTTGCTACATATTCAGGCTCATTATAGGTGGCTCCATTAACAATGAGCTCTGCACACAATTGTGTACTGCCTTTGAGGCTGTGGGGATAGCTACAGAATGTTTTCTGGTTATTCATGGCCTGGGATGCCAAACGTACCTCAAATTTAGCTTTGGTAGACTTTATTTGTCCTCTGAGTTGTTTGTTTAGCTTGATGATAGTGGTTTTATCCTGCTGAGTGTTTCACCTCCTAATTTTTGCCATGATTTTCTTCCTTCTGTTATACAGCTTATTGATTTTGTGATTCCATCAGGGTGGCTTGTTTTTTGAGTTAGTTCTGTACTACGTCCTGCTGGGTACAGCTGCCTCTATGCAGCTATTAACATGCTTATGCAGGGTTTCTGTGAACAGTTCTGCATAGGCAGCAGTGTTCTCAGGGTTTATTGGGCCTTGAAATTTTGACAAGTTATTACTTAATAGTAGTTCATGAATAATCCAGGTTTAGCTGGGGTTCCAGGTTTTATTTTTACTTCAAAAGAGACCATTTTGTGATCTGACCATACCAGAGAAAACATTGCAGTAGAGGCTGTGCAGCACTCTACCATATTAGTGAGGACCAGATCCAGTATGGTTGCACCCCTGGTTGGTGTAGCATTAAAAGCAACCTTCCTAAGCCACAAAGACCTCCTAGATGAAGTATCGACTATCTGCTCCAGGGAATTTGTATTTACAAAATCCAGGATTCTCTGTGCCTGTATGTTTGATGTCATATAGGATTCCCAGTTAATAGTGGGATAATTATTCACCCATAAATATGGTATTGAGTTGGATGGTTAGTTTTTCTAATAAGTTTAATACATGATATGGGTTTCCTGGGTTATAAAAGGGGGCCTATAGTTTGCAAGGAAGTGGTATTGGATTTTGCCTACGGTGATTTGAACATGGAGCAGCTTAAGTGCATTGTCCTATTTGACAAGCCTTGAGGTATATTTATTTTTGATGTAAAAAGAGACACCTCCACCTTTAGCCCCTGTCTGTGAAGTATCTGGTCCAAATGTGTGGAAGGTATTCTAACCTTGCAATGTTTGTGTGCTCTCCGTGGCTTTAAACAATGTCTCAGTGACAGCACAAATGTCGGTATTCTCTAGGGTGATGATGGCTTCTAGGGAGTGGAGGTTTTGGTTTAGATTCCTAGCATTGAGCAGTAATATCATTAGGTTTTCTTGGTTTTGATTTGCTATGCTGGAAGTACTTTCAGTTTGGCATTCTCTAAAAATCGTACTTTGGGGGAAGACAATGTTTTAGCTATTATTTAAAAGCCTAGAGGGGAGAGGTGCAGACCATCCCTGCCAAAGCAGAGTGCTCTGTTGACCATCTCCTTCCATGCTGACAAATATTTCACTCCCTTAGAATGACCCCAGAAACTAAGCCAATTACTAAAATCAATCATCTTTTGTTCATGTTGTGGAATCATCCTTGGAGAAGGTAAAATGCTGCTCAGTGCTAGGCTCATACCAGCCAGAGACACATATTCCAAGACCTCCATGATGTCTCTCTTTATATAGTCTAGGGAGGTAAGTCTCATTTAGTCCCACATGGACTATGACTGAGTCATATTGGTACTTGTGGTCCAATAACTTGACAGTGTGTGGAATGTGGTGGATTCTAGCCCCTGATAAGCAACTGACCGTGACTTTCTCCTTACTCAGCCTGGGAGAGGGATATCAGTGTGTCTCACAATGGAGTCTCCAATGGCTAGAATGTTGGATTGTTTGATGGCTTGCCTTATGGGCTTAGCTGTAGATGATCCATGAGATGTAGCTGTATGTGTTGATGTGGGTGTTTTGAAAGAGTATATTTTGGGCTGCTAAGGGTATTTGCTATGTGTACTTCATCTAGGAGGTCTTTGTGGTTTAGGAAGGTTGCTTTAAATGCCTCAGCATATATCTGCTTTGAATTGTGTGCGATGGGTGCAGTGTGTGTACTACTGACAACATTATTGACATTAGGAGTACTTTTATGCAAGATATCTGCCTCCAGTGACATTGTGTAAATATATCTCTTACATATCATATCAGTTTGTTTGAGAATTAACTGGTTATCAGTAAAATGAGGCAATTTCTACATTGCCTCAGGATGCCCATATCCACCAAGTTTGTAAAAGAGACAGTTGGAAAGTTTATATCCATGGCAACAGACCCTTTTTTATTGATTGGACAGTTGGAGTGAGAATATCAGTCAATGGCAGGAGTATCTGGTTTGCAACTATGGGGACAGTGCTTGTCACTGCAGGCTAATTGTCCTGTGTGCAACTAGGTAGTGGAGAAATTTTAATCTTGCTTTTACAGGAAAAATGTCACTCAAGCTGTCTGAGTCTGTACAGAGCACTGCCAAACACTTGAGGGGAATCGAATACATAAACCCTGAAAATTCCAGGATGAAGTATTTAGGCAGATATTCTGAAGTTAAAAACAAATCAAGCAGTACTTACTGAAAACAATGAATTAGCTTGTCAAGAATGATGAAAAGAGGGGAGTTGCATGAATGGCTACTGCTTGGCTACTACTAATGCTGGTCTCAGCACAGCTTCACTCTGCTAGGATACAATGTTCCTTTGCATCTTCTCGCACCAGAAGCAAAACATTAGTACCAATCCCAAGATGAGAAGCAGGCCATAGTATGTTTGGTGATCCACAGTTTTGTCCCAGATGATGCAAGGGTCTGTAGGCTTGTTGTATGTAGCCTTTTCCTGGTGGATGCCTTGAAAAGCAACCAGACCAGTCAGGTACATTAAGCACAGACACTTGCTGTCCAACCAGAAACAGTCAGGAATCAATGCAGTCTCCTCCTTCTCTCACGAGGAATAGAATATAAGCACAAATTCCAAGCTGTCAACTATAAAGCAGTTAGGCTTTCTGGTGATCAGCCGTCTCCAGGAAATAATGTCCCTGTGCTCCTTCTCTCGCCAGGAGAAAACAGAAGCACTAGTCCCAAAATGACTACTGAGAGGCAAAATGTGGGCTTTCCAATAACTGGTGGTCTTGCAATACATGTTTAACGGTAAGATGAAAAAAATGGTTTATCCTAAACACTGCAGTGTGCACAAATCAGTTAGATATGAAAGGGGGTAACTTAAGTTTTAGCTGTCTAAGTAGACAATTTAAAAGAGCAAGATAGACTGAAAGGGGGTGGGCACTTTTGTATTCTGGTTCTATGGAGTACAACTGGATGGCCAATAAAATTAAATAGTTGAAGGAGAGTGATTTCACAAAATGATAATTCTGTGCTTACTCACACCAGACAGTGAAAGGGGAGTGGGAAGGAGTTATCTGGTCAAATTAAAATAAGGGGCAGGCAACTAGAAAGACAGTTGTGTTTAAGAACACCACAGCAACAGGGTGGGGGGGGGGGGATTCTGTCTGACTCACAAGAGACACAGCTGTGGTCTCTTTTCAAGTTTGAATATGCAATTAAAAACAGAATACAAGTAAAACAGTGTAAAGAAAACAAATCACAGTATACAAAATAGAAAAAGGCAATAAAGTAATGCAAAATACAATAAATCAAAAGCAAATTAATTTCCCTCACTGCAAGCTATGGCAGAATCTGGGTGAACTTTTCCACTAAAGGTAGAGGGAGAGGAATATCCCTTATGTTACATCAGCAGAAAGCAAGCTTAGCTATTCAGTGATAGAAAGGGATTGTCTGGAGATCAGATAGGCCCTTGCTGCCTTCAAGTACTACTTACTATGAGGAAAATGTATACTTTTTACAGACAATGCCCCCCTCTTCTATGACATGATGGAAAGTCAGTACCTCTAAACAGTCTCATTTGTCATTGAGGATCTAACCCTACAAGTTTAGAATTTAATATAACCCAGGCAACAACCACCTCAATGTGGATGAAATGTCTCATAGGTTCATAGGTTCATACTAGGCTATCTGCTTTTGCCACCCATTTTAAATTAATTTTGCTATGCCCTTTTTTGAGGTTAGTATACTGTGCCTCTGTCTAACAGTGACACAGAAGTGATACCCGGGGTAAACCTACAATCTCCCATCCACTCATCAAGATTCCTCTTGAAAAGAGTCAATGAGGGACTCTGCCTAACCTGGACTGGGATTTTATTCCGGAGTGAAGGGAGCCTCTGGGTTATGAATCTGTCCCTCCAGCATGTCCTATTTATTTTAGTGCTGAGGTTCAAGACTCTCGAGCGCGTAGCTCGATGGGATTTGGATTTTCTGAGGTGCAGCATGTCCATTAATTCCGGGTTGGACATGGCTTTATACGTCAGGCACAGATCGCCTCTGAGCAGGCGGTATGCCACTGAGTAGAGCTGGAGTTTCTTTAAACAGGCAGCATATGGCATCTGTTTGAGCCCTTTGATCCTCTTGGTGAGGTACTTTTGGGGTCTTTCCAGTTGCTGCAGGTGTCTGGTAAGGTACATCCCAAAAGGGGCATTGTACTCAATTATGGGCCTGATGAGGGATGAGTAAAGAGTCACAATGACCTCCTCTGATCTAGATGTGAATTCCTTCATGATTAGGTGGGCTATATAAAATGTTTTTCTAACCACTTTGGCCATGTGGTTGTCAAATGAGAGATTGCTATCATATGTACAGTCAATCCACTGGATCTCAAACTGAGGGGTGTATATCTGCTAGGGATGTCATGTGACACAGTGGTGATGGTTTTCTCACCTCCTGTGCATACTATACTTGAATTTATGGCTACAATTGTAATGAGGGAGCTAGCTCCTCAATGATTAATGTTCATTTAGCAGCAATTTCTAACTTTCGTATTGGGTTTGGGAATTCTTCAGTGAACTCTTCTAAACATTGTAACGCATTTTGAGTAGCACACTCCTGCTTAGACATTTTTACATAACAGTGCACATCCTGATGGTCTATTGAGCACATCCAGTCTTCTTTGCCCAGAAAGGGTAGAATGGACTGAACTGCGGCCATCAGAAACTTTGTACATTGAACTGACATGTTCAAGTCTCTGAGATCCAAAATTGGTCTCCAGTCCCCTGATCTCTTTGATACTAAAAATAATTTTGAGTAAGTTCTGCCTTCTGTCTGGTCTGGTAGGACCTCTTGGATGACTCTTTTTTCTAGCAGCTTTTGTATTTTTAGTGCTGCTTCTTTCCTCTGACTGGGAAGAACATTGGGAATTTTGCAAACAGTTGGATGTGAAAGGGAAAAGGGAATTATATAGCCTCTGGAAATAATCCTCTGCACCCAAGTATCTTTGTTAAATCTAGCCAGGGTCTCTGATGTAGGGATAGTTGACCCCTGATTGAAGGGAACAATTGGGCCTCTTTTTAGGAGGCTTGATAGGCTCTGTCAGAAAAAGAATATCTGGAACCTTGGTTTTGTGGGCCTCCCCTCCCACATGGGCACCATTGTCCATTTGAGTTTTCCCCTCTGCTCCTGGGGGATCTATCGCCACATGTATCCTGGAAAGTACCCTTTGACTTCCTGAACCACATTTTTCCTCCACACCATTGATTCCTAGAAAGGTCAAAAAATGTACACCCTCTACAGAGAGGGTCTTTCCATCCTTTTCACACCTGGATAGTGTGTCCTTTACTTTTGGACCAAACAACGAACTGCTGTCAAGCAGAGTATTGATGAACAAGGACTTGAAAGGTTCTGGAAAATCACACAAGTGCATACAGGCATGCCTCCTGATGGAAATACCTGACCTCGCCACCCTTGAGGCACCCTTGGCTGCATGCAAGATAAGCCTCGTAGAGGAATTTAAAATAGATTGAAGTGTAGCTGACTAAGAGGCTACAGAAGACTGACCCTCAGCAGTATTGGTACCCAAATTGGATTTTGACATCTCCTTGATCAAATCCCTTTGTAGTCTTGTAGAATTTGCTAAATAATTCAGTGACCTGAGGGCAAAAGTCAGTGAAGCATAGACATGATTTCCAAACCTGTCCATCCATCTTGACTCCCTGTTCGGGGATGGACAGAGAAACTTTTCTCAACAAGCACACCCTTATTTCAAAATTCCTTCCTGACTGGTGGAGCCAGATCTGATATGGCCTATTAAGAATTAGCTTAACTGAGCCAAATTCCTTCCAGGTCCACCTAGAGAACAAATTAATCATCTCATCAAATGCTTAAGGATCTCAAGAATGTCTCCAAATGAGATGTCTTCCAGAGGTGATCATGGTATCCTCTGTGAAAGACTTGCAGAGAATCCAAGTGCTTCATCTTGTACTTCCTCTTCCAAGGGACTTTCTTGGTGGGATGTTCCAGTGAAGTGTCAGAAGAGACTGCAAAATCCTGTTGGGTGGTTGGGAGGCCTTGAGTTGGCTGTCCCTGTGGTGTAGAATGATGTGGCTCTAAGCACAGAGACATCTGGGAACTAGATTGGAGATCGAATGGGGATGGATCTGTCCATCCTGTCGGAACAGAAAACACCCTCTTCAATACCTCAAAGGCAGATCACTCCAGAGAAAAGGAAGACAGCAGCTCTGAGAAGGCAGGCTTCTGGACCACTCCTCCCTCTGCCCCAAGAGCAACTCCCCCGATGCAGAAGACGAAGCTGAACTATCCAAAGCTGAAGTTCCAAGGAGCAGAAATGGATACGAAAACCTTTGAGTCAACTCCAATGCCTTGGACCCAACAAGGCAGCCTTGGCTCTGAGACTCATCCAGAACCAAAGAAGTTGGAGCCAGTGTGCTCATAGAAGTCTTCACATCCAGAGATACATGTATCTTCTGAGCCAGGCAGACCTAGAAGTTTCAGATCCAAGGACTCTGAAACAACTGCTGGGATCAGAGAAGGGCCAGATAATTCTGATGTAACACATGGATGGGCTCCCTGACCTGAAAGGGTAGGAGCTGGAAGAGCACCCATCTGTATCTGTATTGAGAGGAATCTTCTCATCATTCTGTTTACATTTTCCTCAGTTAGACACCTGGAAAAACAAGATGAGACAAGGGATGGTGACCTGGAATGACATTTTTCCAGGAAGGGAGAGGGGACCCTATAAGGTACTGAATCCAATGATGGTGAACATCTTGTGCTTGATAGTATCTTCAGATCTGAAGAGCTAGGATCTGAAGATTATTTTGTTGTATCTGAAGTAGAGAGGATCTGAGCAGATTTCAGATATGGTCTTGTTTTTTTATTTTTTTTTTCGCTGTTCTGAAGAAGGAGCCGATGAAGTAAATGGTCTTGGAGACTTAGTCAAGGTCTCCTTAGTTTTAGTCTTGGGAGATTGGTCCCCAGAAATAGCCTGTCCAAATGAAGATGGAAGCAGTCCCTTTTTTTTGGTTGCTGAGCCTAACTAGGAAGCACTATGCCTTTAAGGCTAAGACAATTAGGCAAACAGGCATACAGCAGATAATGTTTATCATCAATAAGAAGAGGTAATTCAGGTCCATTACCTTGCTTTGAATTAGATTTTTTGAGCTCTGACTGAAGATAGGAAGCACGCAGGAGTTTCAAGGGATAATTAAGGCAAGTCAAACGGTGTCCATGAGCAACAGAGTTCAGAAGGCTATTACTGAATTTGAAAGGCATAAAAAATGTTGTCCTGCATATCAGGCCTTGCAGAACTGCTTTTGTTTAACTGTGATATTTACCTATTGCAGTGGATAACAAGGCAAAAAGAGATGTAATGGATGCTCTCTTTTGCATTGTATAATAGTTTTGTGAAGTACTTATTTTGTTTTGTCATTCTCCTTCTTTGCACTGAACTTTTTATTTTATCTATAAATTAAACTGTGTAAACAAAATAAATACTAAGGATGGTTTATTCTGATAGACTGTGACATACATATCTATACACATACACACATATAGCTAGAAATCTTGACCAATGGATGGGAGATCGCAGATATACCCCAGGGATTACCTCAGTGTCACTGCTCGACAGAGGCACAGCAAAATAATGGGTATAGTTCCCCATACTAAAGGGGTGGCGTAAGCCACAAAACGATGGGCTAGGCTTGTAAATGCCCTCGGGCAGATAGCCTAGTATGAACCTATGAACCTATGAACCTATGATAGATAGATAGATAGATAGATAGATAGATAGATAGATAGATAGATAGATAGATAGAGAGATAGATAGATAGGTACAGATATGCAGATATACTGTATATACATCTGTATGACAATTTACTGAACACAGATTTATAGAAACCCTAATACTGAGAAAAGCACAGGCTATCCAAAGGGTAAATTATGAAAACACATCTGATCATGAAGAATGGCAGTGAAAGTGGACAAGGTACTACTTTATTGATGTGTAGAAGAATCTTGTTCTAAAGGAGGGAAATGGATTATGTAAGGAACCTGCCCCAACACTAGCTCCTATTTATTTTCTGATGGAGATTAATGTCCTTGATGTAGGTATTTGAGTTGACTTTGGTTTAGGTAAAATGATAGGCTGAATAGGGCAGGGTCCTTCATGACAGAGAAGGATAAATGGGTCTATATCACTTTGTTGAAAGCTTAATTGAGCGAATTGCTAATCTTCAAACTCAAATCAGCAAAAGCTTAATTAAGTGAATGACTGTTTCAGCAAAATGTTTCCGAGGGAACAAAAGTAGTAGGCCAGCAACCTTCCATAACAAATACAACAAAATGTAAAACCCTGCAAAGTGGGGGACTTTGCCCCCCCCCCCAACTAAATATACCAACTCTGAGATCAAATTATAGTGGGGAAAAGGGCAAATCCCTGATGATGGCCAACCATGTCCTTTCCCTGGGAAAATTTTCTCTGAAACGATAATTTGCTTAATTGAGCTTTCCCTGAATAGGGTTCAACAATTAGCGATTCTCTCAATTAAGCATTCAATGAAGTGATATATACCCAGGATAAACAGGAGTCATCACTAATGAATCTGAACAAGATCATCTGCAGGACAGTTCAACTGGCTGATGTTTTTCTTTTTTTCTTTATTATGTATTTTTGAGGTATTTCTAACTGGCCAAATTGTTTACACAAGTACATGCCAAAGTGGACATGATATTCCAAGAAAGACCTCAAGAGGGATGAGTATAGGGGGACTACAACTTGTTTTGATATAGAATAAATACCTTTGGAGATTAGCTGAGTTTAGTAAAATGATCTGCAAACTATGGTGGAGACATGGTGGTAAAATAATAGTGTATTGCTTTTGTTTCAATATTCGCCACCACAGAAAAAAGCCAGTGGAATCTTAATAGTTTTTAATACAAAATTGCAAATATTCAAACTAGACACAGCTCAGCTTAAATGAAGTTGGAATGCAAACACAGATAAGTACAGATAAAAAACCTGCAGTGCAAAAACACAAGAATTAACTTCTCTAGCACCTTGGCTGTTTTAGAATTTTCAGAGTACATTTTTCTCACATTTCCCCTTCCCCTTCAATACTAATCTTTGCAAACAAACAATCAATCAATTAAATATCTAAAATACATAGAATTGGTGCTGTTGTTTGTCTCCATGTCTCTGAAAACTGTATCAGTTTGGAGGTGAAGTCGCTGATGCCATATGAACAGGGGAATTTGTGTTTAAAAATTAGAACCATGCTTTATTTATTAGCATTTAGTTTAAGATCATGGTCAGTACATCAGGGGCTGTCACAATCAGGAACCTGGAGGAATATGTGTACATGAATGGAGAGCTGATGATTGCTCCTTGCATGAAATTATCACTAAACTTGTTAAAACATAATCCTTTAGCATGAGCCTGAATATCAAAAAGGCAAATACTGCAGAAATGATATTCTTTTGTTCCAAGGAAGCTCAATTTATATTTAATGTCTGGGTCTTCCTGTTAGCCACTTGGCTACCCAGTAGACAAAATAAGATTTTTTTTGTTGTGTTGTTTTAGCTTATCAATAATGCCAGCATGTGGAGATTGTATCAACGTCTTTAGCTCAGTCAAGATATGAGATGACATTTTTAACAATGTTAAATAGGTTTGGGAGTTTGGACCAGCCTTTGCAAAATCAAATTGACTTGTTTCTTGCGGCAGGAGATTGTCTGCATTTACATTAATATATTTGGTTGTGATGTGCGGCTTAACCTTAAATACAATATGTGTTTTGCTACTAGGCTTGTAATGACTTAAATCTGTGTTGGTACTGCTCTTAGACACTGGTATCACTTTAGCAGTTTTCCAGACATCACAGAATTATCATGTAGAGAGGAAGAGATTATAAAATGGTTAAGGAGAAAATCAGGCAGGCAGGATTTTGTTCTGATAAGGAGGTAGCAAGGTACATTACAAGACCCATACAAGTAAAGTACTTGGTTTAGCATAACACTGACTGAAACTGATTTGAGAGAAATTTTGGGTGGGGGAGTAGATGATTGAAAAATCAAACAAATAACACAGTGGGTAGCTGACATGAAGTTAGACCTAAATGTATCTACTTGGATTTCAATAACAAGCTCAGAATCGAAGGATGTAATAACATTATAAATAAGCAGTTAAGTATTATGTTGAGATTTATTAACATAGATTATTTTTTTATCTTTATGGAGACGACAATAGAAACATTACATTCCTACTCAACCATACACTTCTTAATGGTACAGATGAAGTTGTTGTTAAACTGACTCAGTGCATTATTGTGGTATAGATATGCAGCCTTGTTATTTATAATGAACAGTATTTTCCTTTGATTATACAGTCCGTTTTTTTGTGACTTCAACCATAAGGGTCTAACTGTAAATTTCCAACTATATTCGATATGGATAAGGAAAAGTTACTTTTAGTTAATAACAGTTACAATTGTTATTTAAAGGGAGTGCTAAGTGTCTGCCATTAACTGGCTGCAACTTTGTTTAAACAGAGTACTTAATTTTTCTGACTGAATGCAGATTTAGTTAATATAACAAAAAGACACACACAGTGTACAATAAAATACTATCAGTTATATCTTCCACTGAAGTGTAAGGAACACAAGCAGAGACAGTAAATATTGATGACCTCAGCCGAGAGGACAATACATTCCAGATGCTGTAAACAGATGATATAGCACTGCTTTTAAAACTGGATGTTCATTTACTATAACAAATTTCATTTTATTAAGCAAGGACATATCAGGCAACATTCATTAAATAAATATTTTGATATATTTATAGCTTTGAATATCAGCATACATCTGACAATAAAGTAGCACCGATAGCTATTATAACCTAAATGGGATCACATAAAACTGCTTATTTCTGTATTTAAAGCTAAAGCCATCTGATGGCACAGAATTGCCTTTAATGCACTCACTTAACAAATGCATTTACTGCATGCATAAAGCAATTTTGAAAAATGCTTTACACATATGCTCATCAACAGTGATTTATTTCAAGCAAGCTGCTTAACCATCTAAAAGGAAAATGCATTTAATCATAATGGCATATGGTGTCTGTAGGATTTAGCTGTCATTAATTTCTAGTTCTGATGTTCTATAATTAAAAAGTAGACAGACCTTTAAAGACCAGATGGTCAATGGCATTATAATAAAAGTTATACCTATAATTTATTTATATATGTCCCTAGTGTCTTTGGAATTAAAGCCAAATTTGTACAACTGGAATGGTGCTGTAGAAGTACGGGGAAAATGGAACATTTGCTGTACTGTTGTTACATCAGCTTTTTTTCATAAAAAAACTAAGATGTTTGGACCCAACTACCTTTTTCTGATGAATACAGAATAGGAAAATATTATTCTAAAAAAATTCTATGTAATAAACAGTTTAGCATCAACAGTACTGTGGCAAGTTCATTTGTTTTCATTCAGTAAATGGTTACTACTTGTACTGACTTAAGAAAGTTGTATTAAATAGCATAAACAAACTACTCACCAGTGTAGTAGTGGTAAAACTTTTTCAGTATTGCTTTTCTTTCATCTTCACTTATAGGAAAAAGGACATTACGTGTGCTGTCATTTAATTGATGTTACAGAAATATATAGTATGCTATTCCTTTTTAAACTTGCAACACATAAATCAAATGTTGTTTCAGTCCCACTTAATATCAAAAATAACACAACTATTTAAAATGTTATGCATTTTCTGGCAGTTCACAATTCTAAAGACAGCAATCCTCTATAAACTGGATTTCCTTATGAAATGATCCATATTCGTAGGCCCAGCAATTTCTACAAGCTGGCAAAACAATTGTTGATGTGTTTTCCCTTACCCTCCTGTGCTGCCTATACTCTCTAGGACTATTGCTCACTTATCATACTGTATTTTATTTATTTTTGGCTCCCTGCAAGTCTAATGGCAGTTGGAGAAATGATGCGGGCAATAACTTGATGAGAACTATAAAAAAATGACAAATATTCCTTTTTTTGTTGTTGAAAACACTATGGAAGACAACCCTGTCCAATAAAGTATAAACCTCACAGAAATGTTGTAAAGTAAAATATAATTAACATTAAAAAACACAATTTTACACAGAATTTCTCTCAGAAAAGTCACACCAACAAAATTGAAGTTCTAGGTAAAGTTTTCTCATGTCAAATATGTCAACAGTTAGAATTGCACAAAAATCGAATATTTGACAAAACAAAAAAACTTACTTTCTTTGTTTAAATACATTTTGAAGCTAATACCCAATGGAAAACGTATCTGTCCATCTTCAAAGAAAACCAAGCCAACCATCGATCAGTCAAAGCCCATGAAGGCATGCACTCTTTGGCAGCAAGAATGTTCTGAAGTATTTGGTACTCTCGCCATGGGTTTTCTCTGCATTACTCATTGACATCACTCGCTAGATTATGTAGAAGGAACCATTAAGCTCTGTAACACTGGCTGTCTGGGTCCAGTCCCCAGCAGGGTGTCCCACATTGCTTAAAGTTACTACAGTTTCGATCTATTTGAATATTTACTGATATTGTAAATTTACTTATACAACTGTACTTTGTTAGCTCACCTCTTGTGTCTTTTAAACCATTATTGCATATTAAAAGTATATTTCCTATTAGTATTCCTCTGTGAGGCTGTCAGTATAAAGTGCTAAAAGCAAGTTATCCAAAATCCTTTCACTTCAAAAATGCGCATAGATTTAAATTTGAAATCAAAGAGTGTTTGTTGGTTGAAGGCTTAATACAATACTAGACTGCCTCAACAACTCTGAAAAAAAATAGGAACAATAGGAACAACTTCTTTGGGAGGTATTCCCACACTAATCTGTGTGGTGGAACATAAATGGTATGCAGTAGAATGGCATACCAAAGCCTTAAGTGATTCAAGAAACAACATACACAATTGGGTAAGAAATACAGGCAGTACTAATGCACTGTATGACAATGTACTCTCTGTGCAGACAACATATGCAAGCAAACCTTTTTATCACTGGTTGCAATTCCTAAAGCCAGCACCAATGGAATTCCAGCTTACATCATCCGGTTAGCCTACGGGACTGCAGCTATGTATCATACAATGGTGCTGCTCTTCACAGCATGGCAATCCATCCTTATTATTAACATGTAGTTCAGGATACAGTCCTCGCCAACATACTAGCACCCACAACCCCCTCCCCCGAATTACTACATTTTACAGAAGGAAAATTGCTGTCAGCAGTGGAGTTATGCACAGTGTGTGTAAAACTGCTACCTCACTCACACTTGACATATCCCACACAGTGATACTTGTCAGCTCCTGCCAGTGGAAGCTCACAAACTACCTCTTTATCATAGTCTGGTAAAGAGCTGAACTCTGCTATCATGCCATGTCTACTGAACAGAACATGATAGCAGAACACAACACAGCAGAAGAACATAATTAGTAAGGTATGCACAGTATACCTGACTAAATAATTTCAATCTGTTATACTAGGTAAAGTCATTTTGCAGCGCAGTACATTATATCAGTTATCTGACTGCAAAAAAGAGTGGAGATGGATTAGGCACTACATCATCTAGCACGGCACAGTGTGCTAGGTGCTCATGCTCTCAATTCTTAGGCAGTGTGGGTGGTCTGCCAGTCATCATTAGGTGATTCTATGAATCATGATCTTTAATGCAACCTACAAGATATAGCAAGCAAGATGCTTGCTCATATTACTGTCTATACATGCACACACATACACACATACACACACACACACACACACACACACACACACACACACACACACACACACACACACACACACACGCGCACACACACACACACACACACACACACACACACACACACACTCACGCGCGCGTGTGTACGCACACATACATACACAAAATACTGAACAAATTAAAAAATGAATTGTTCATTCTTGCATCTTTGTAACTCCTGGTAAGTACTGTATATACCATGATACACATATGGAACGGTACTGGTTCACAAAACTAAGCAACATTAATGCTATTTTACTCACTCATCCAAAAAAAGCACTACATTAGTTTATATTCTTGTCTATGTCATTTAAATTATGTAACCTTAGGTTGAATAATAGTTTATTCCAACATCTTTAAATAACAATATGCAGAATTAACAAGACTGTATCTGAGTATTTGCTCCTTAAGCCTACATTGTTAGAGTGTAAGTAAGACCTCACTCAGTGACAACATAAAGATGATACCCCAAACTCAGAGCATAGAACTACATGCAAAGGACAGCAGGCAGATTAACAGAAACAGCACAATATCATGATAAGGCATGCAATGTCCAACTCATCATGACTGCTCATACCACCACAGTGGGAATAAATACAAGGAAGGTGATGGCCTTGTAGCAGAATTGAGCTGCAGTTACAATGGCTGAAGGTCAATAAAGGAAGGTAAGGACTGAATGGAAAAAGATGTGCAATCTTTTCTTGGGGTGATTGGGTTATTCTCATCAAAGCAATATTTCTGCTGGAAATCACTGGTTAGCATAATTAAAGAATTTTACTGAAGACTGTAGTCAGTGACCCTAATGATGCACTATTCTTAAACAGCAGATCATGCAGCGATGTTGTATTGCAGTAGTTTGCATATCTGCAATGGGAGAATGCTAAGCTAGGGTCTCCTGCAGTGGCTGTTATCCTCTTTAGAAGATGCACTGGTTACCTTTGCCTATTAGGATAGCCCACCACAATACATTAGATGGCTGGCATGGGGATAGCTATAGAGGTCAACGGATAAAACTGATTGGATAACAAGTGGAAGATGGGGTGATCAGCTGGCCTGGAGTTAGTCATAGGGAAAATAATGAAAGATAAAGGGACATGGAACGCAGAAGAAGGCTTGTGTGAATGGGAAGGGTTACAGTTAGAAGAAATACTAGAGGCAACATTTAGAAACAAGTGAAAATATGACACTCATTGTAAAGCAAAGTGTTTTACAACAGAATTCCAAAAAGACACAGAATAAGCATGCAAGACAGTTTTAACATTTCAGTTTCCACATGAGATCATATCACTCCAGCAATGAACTCTGCAAGGGAAGGGATAAGTCACTTATGAAAGGGAGCACTGGGAGAAGGGGAAGACAATGCTCAGTGCAAAATCACATGCATAAAAAAGGCACCCTCACATAACAGTACAGGAGACAATACAGCCATATGTGTATGCTTATGCCAATACATATAAAGATCTGTATACCCAATAGTGGGCGATAACTACTGTGAAAGCAACAACAGGCACCTGCAACACAACAATGTAACATACTAGCACTGTCCAAATAGGAAAGGGTGGTATAGCCAGGACAGCACGTCAGGTCATAGCTCTCAATTTCTTAGCATAAAAACTCTGGACAAAGCCAAAACAAACGGAGGGAGAAATCCTCAAAAATAGGGAAAATTTTAAATACTGCTCTTATAAACTTAGAAAGTTGCTAGAATAAAACATCTTGTGTTACCATGCATTTTCTGAAGGATGTGAAGTCTGAAACTCAGATGACTGTCATTTATTAATTAATTCAATCCTCACTGATTTGCCATAAAAATCCAGAAAATGACATGTTTTATGAGGAAAAGACCAAAAGTATGAGGTAAAAACCTGGAAATTCTGCAAAAATCTTTGCAGCTGAAAGGTATGCTTCAGGCTTACAGGCAGAAATAAATGTCATTATAACCATATTCCAACAGATTTGTATTTGAAGTAAAATAGACATAGATATGCATACATCAACCTTGACAATTGCATAATACAGGGCATCTAACAACACCATTCATCCAAGAACAACTTCTGGAGGAACTTTAGATGGAGGGGACAGATCTGGATAATTTGTGCATGTTCCTCTTGGTAATGGCAAGGCATACAGGAAAACAGAAAAGGATGCAATAACATGAAAGCCATATGGGAAAACATGTTGGACAATGATATGAGATTGCAAGAGTAAAGAATACAGAGAAACGCATAGTGAGCATACAAGGATAATACTAGCAAAGGAGGAGATAGTAGTAGCATATGGTCATCCCAATGAATATTTTGTGTTGTATGTCTATAAATAATATGGAAGGGAGTACATAGTTCACGGTAAAGTTCTACTTTATATTTCAGTTGAACCAACCAGCTAAAGGAGGCAACAACAAAGGAGAACAAGTCGGGATGGTGTTATGGAAAATATTCAGGGGATACACAAGAAGGAATTAAGATAGTGTACTTAGGATAAGCATTCCTAATAACTACCTACAGTGCAATGGCAAAGTACCCATGCATATGCCATATACAAGCATAGATTATAATTAATAGCACTCATGCATATGCCATAGACAAGCATAGATTATAATAAATAGCCACCAGTAAATAATGTTTTCTATATTTGGGATACTTGCAGTCAATTATTATAAAGCTTGGTACTCTCTAGCATACTGTATGATGCAACCTATGGATCTGAATCTGCAGGGTTTGCCTACCTCTGATAGCTGCATGAGTTATGTAAGTCTTTTGTATATAAAAAGCAGTATTTGTCAGACTTTGTACATTGCAACCTGAACTGACTGCAGCAGCAACAGCAGCATCCTGGTCCTGCTTCTCTGTTACATCAGTAGCTATATGCTGTCTCCTAACCTGCACAAAATACTTCCTATAGCATTCACATTTACGATTGGAGCCTGCATCTCCACTGCTCCCAGCACTACATCCGCTATGGTTAATGTTGTAATGTAGGCAAAACATCTTCCAGCTAATTGGCTTGCTGTGGTTCAGGAAGTTTGCTAGGGTGGCAGGGTAACCACAGTGCTGACAGGACTGAAATGACTGGGCTTTGACATATAAAGGAATAAGACTAGAAGAGGCAAGAGGAACATACAATACACTGCAAACGTGCAAGATGGTGGGCAGGCTCACCTCATCTTTGTGCAGAAAATTAGGTCTTGGAAGAACATTGCAGCATTCTGTTACACCTGCTGTGCCTCATCTGTAAGAAGTGTTAGAAGATATGACAGAGGTATGTGTTACAAAATAGCAAGTGCATGTCCAATAGGTGTATACAGCAAACTGTGTTAGTGTAGTCAAAATGTAATATTTGTTCAATCTGTAATGAATTATCATGTGTGACAAATGGAAACTTATACATGGACCCCATGGCAGTCCAGAATATACTAACACATGAGAAAAACAGATACGTAAGCATGCATTTGCAGTACAATTACCTGTCCCTCGTGTCATTATTTAGTTCAGGAACAAAAGAATCCAGTACTATATGATGACACTGCACTATAGCACTTTTGTGAATCACATGTCTACAGCATGTTCCCAGACTGTCGCACATCATACCATCAGTCAGTGCAGACATGTATCCTCAAAAGTATCTGATGTTTTAATGCAAAAAGATTTTAAATAATTCCTTGTAAACTATCACATACTGAAAAACAATCTTAATATATCGCCGGTATTTTGTATCATCTAAAATACCATACATATCACCTTGGACGGTGTTACTATCCTGGTCTTGCACAAATCATACATTTTTATTTTAATTTGCTAATTGGGTAGGTATGATGGACCAAAAGGTTCATTTTTGACCACTCAGGGGAGTACAGAATTCAAAACACATGATGAGAACAAGTATTCTACTAAAAAGAAGTCTACCAAATTAGAGACTGTGTCAAGTCCTCCAAACCTAATTATGAAGCAAAAATAGCCTCCCTAGCTAGGATAATCACAAGGCATCTTTAACTACTTCTGAAATCTAAAAGGAAATACCCCACTATGTGTTGAACTGGTTGTGGATTAAATGACCCATACTCAACTGGAGGCAATAGATAATCAGCTAGATGACAGATTTGGAGCAAACTGGGTTCCTATTACGCAATCGAAAATCCCTTTAGGCGAATACAAAGGTGCCGAACCATATTGTGCGAAGTACGTAAACCCTGAACGATCAGAACCGTGAATTTTGAAATGTTGATTTGTTTTGGTTGGCCTGTCTGCAGTACAGCTCCGTAAGGTAAGTGTGCGATAGATAGAACTTTAGAATTAGGATTTGGGTTAAGGTAAGTGCATAGATAGGTACTGTATGTAAGAGTTAGTGTAGTGTTAGGTGTAGGGTTTTTTTAAGTGTATGTATGTGTATTATTTATTTTGTTTAGGTGTATGTCTGTAGGGTATGTGTGCAGTAGTTACGGACCTTAGGGTTTGGGAGGGGTTAAGGAGAGTGCATAGATAGTTGTGTTTGTGGGATTTAGTGTAGTGTTGGAGGTAGGGTTTTGGTGCTTTAGTTTAGGTTAGAAGTAGGGTTTGGCTAGTGTATGTATGTATTTTATTTATTTTGTTTGGGTAGGTAGTATATAGCGGGTGGTGGGGTTGGCTGACTGACAGTTCAATATTTTTTTTTCGCGGTTTAATGCGTTCGTGATTTTCACGGTTCGCTGTATAGGGGTCAATGTTTTCGTATTCACGCATAGGGTTTTTCGCTTTGCTAATATAGACCCGAGCAAACTTCATCTCCCCGTCCCCTCAAGTCATCCTTCAAATTTTACCTGCCAACATTCCCCATCCTATTATCTCAAGAGAGTAGGTCATCTTTGCACTCTCCAAGGCCAAAAACACAGTATCAATGGGACCAGACAACATCCCAGGTTGCCTTTTAAACAACTTAAAATCATGACCTAGCAGACTCACTTGGATACCTGTTTAACTGTAGCCTGAGAACTGGCTATATTATGGCAGAATGGTGGACAGCAACAATAATCCTTCTGAACAAAGGGGGACCATCAACTGACTCTGGGAATTATAGGCCCATAAGCTTGACTAGCCTCATCTGCAAGGACATGGAAAGAATCATTATGGGACAAGGACATAAGTAATCTCCAGACTCTGGGCCCAATTAGCTCAGATTCATTAAAGGTAGATCATGTCTGTTAAACATGGTTGACTTCTTCGAGAAAGTCACTAAGTCCCTGGACAAGGGAAAGACAATGCATGCCATCGATCTTGACCTAGCCAAGGCATTTGATGCAATCCTCCACTCGGGTATTACAGAGAAACTCTCCCATTTGGGAATTAAACCCTACATTACCAGATTAGTAGCCAACCGGCTCACCAACAGGACACATACAATCAAAGTGGGTAATCTCACCTCTAGCAAAACACCAGTCACCAGTGGCATACCACAGGATTCTGTGCTGGGCCTCTTACTATTTGGAATTTATTTCTTAGAAGTCCAGGCAAACTTGGACGACCTGTGGCTGACCAAGGTTTTTGATGATTGTAAATGTGGAGCAATCATTGAGTCCCCTAATTATATTAATATACTACAGACAGGGTTAATGCAGAGAAATGACTGGTGCCGAAGCCACAGATTAAAGCTAAATGCAAAAAATGCATTATTATTCCCTTTGGGAAAGCTGACATCCCCAGTAATTACATTATAGAGAGCACCCCCATGAGTGTAGATCCAGTGGTACATGATTTGGGTACTCAGGTTGATAGCAATCTGAACTTTGACCACCGTGTATGCAGAGTAGTAAAGAAATCCTTCCAAGTGGCATATCTTATAAGTCAAGGCATCCCATATATATCTAAGGATGTTATAATTCCATTATACTTGTCCTTCTTCAGACCAGTAATTAAGTACAATGCTCCCTTTTGCATTTACCTCACCAGACACCTGCAAGAACTGGAGAGCACAGAGGTTTCTCAAAAAGAAATTACAGGGTACACAAAAAAAGTTTTATGTGGAAAGACTGAAAACCCTGTCACGTATTCTGTCTCCTACAGGTTGCTAAGGGGTGATCTGTACCTGGCTTACAGGGCAGTATTTCTCCTGGCCCTGATGGAAATGCTAAACATTCATAAATCAAACTACACAAGGATCACTCACTCCAGGGATCCTATCCTAGCCTCTGACATGAGCAGATCATGCTGGAGAGGCAGGTATATCACCAGGAGAATGCCACTTCTCTGTAACAAGCTTCCGACTCATGCAAAACAGAGCCCCTCCCTGACAATCTTCACACGCACCCTAGATCAATGCATGGGTGACCGCAAATTCATTCTGGGGATGTTGTCCATGTCCCTCCTGTTAAGATGAAGTTGGTATTAACTGCCATAGACCCTTGCCTCTGCGAACATCACTCACCTAATGACCGACAATTGGGGCAACTCAGGATAAATATGATTAGGCTTGTAAGAGCTCTAAGGCCATTAGCCTAGTAACCTCCTATGAACCAATGAACTCAGTACAGGGAAGTTATAACCAAAGTAGATAACAGTCACTACCATTTTAAATATAGTCTCTTAAACGGTGATGCAACAGCCACTTTAACCAACACAAAGAAGGAAGACGAGTAGGTTATTATGAGAGGTATGCCGCTCCTCCTGAGAATCACTAAAACGTACTGCTGTCAACACAGCAAGATAGGAATATTGCATGGTCTGTTCAGCTACTGACAGAAAACAGGAGTTAATTGCTGCTATTTTCAATCATAGAACAAGTTTTATTACTTGAAAGCGATTAGTTTCCTTCAAGAAGCAAAAACCTGGGACTTTACTATAATAAATATGGAAGGAAGGTAACAGAGGAATGGGAGAGCAAACTGTGATTTGAGTTGATGTATGAAACCATGCCAAAATAGAAAAAAATAGTTTGTTAAGAACGTAGGGGATGACTTTATAAAGAAAAGAACAGGACAAATGCTGTACTTCTCCTTAACAGCTTCTTCTATGGGTGCCTGAACTACACGAACATTGCATGTCAGATGGCAAAGTTACTAGTATGTGCACAACAAGCATACATTTGTAGACTACACAGTAACTGACTGCTTTGAAACAGGTACCATTAAAAAGATTTTACCAAAACCAGGTCTACACCAGGACATGTGCATTTTGTTTTTCCATTCATAAATATTCTATAGGTTATTTTTATTTGATATTCAGTATTATTTATTAAACTGAGGACACTTACATCAAGGGCTTTGGCGTATAACAGAGAGGTTGAGGATATCAAATGCAAGACCTGATCTTTAAGCCAAATACTGTCATAAAAAAAGAAAGGTTTTAGTCCAGTTACAGAACAGTAAGTTCCAATATACTGTAAAACATTTTTTACAATAAAACTTGGCCCCTCCCTGTGCTTGACATTGCTGGATGTGCCTCCAGATCGCTGTTAATATGTTCTAATGTTCAAGTCACCATACCTTGAAGTAAAGTGAATACTCAAAGGTGCCTTAACCCTAGGCTTGCCATATGTTCCTGCAAATTTACTATTAGAATTTCATAACTGTAAGGATCACAATTATTGCCCACATAATTACAGCAGGTATCCCACGTGGAGAGTCAGAATTTTTAAAGTATATTGGTCATGTTCTGAAGCAAGTCTAAGAAAATTCTAGTGCTGGATATAACCTCCTTACAATATGCAATATCAACAGGAATAATTTTGATGCAAAACATACGTTCTTTGTACAGTTCAGTTTGTTGATAAGAAGAGACTTTTTTTCCCAAAAAGCCTAAATCTCTTCCATGCATTATGAAACACTAGACTCAAAATGCCTCAGTACTTAAACTAATATTTAAGCTATGGTATTTTCATGCTAAATCCACCAAAACTAGTACTTCCTAGAATGAAAAACATTGAAAATTAATACATATAATGAAGATGTAGTAGTGAAACCACAATGTATGTGAAAACTTGCTCCTATAAATGGGTAAGCAGTTTTTCCTACCCACAATGCTTTGCAGCCACATGAAAACATTATCTAGTGCTACAATAACATTGTTTTTTTGGAGTGATCGTAAAAAACTGAGTAAACAGTGAACTAAAAAAAAGGAGACAGCATCCTATAATCTTCATTTTTTTCCAGTCACATGCAACTTTAAAATGAGGAGTGTAGCAAGAAATGAAATGAATCATAATAATAAGGATACTTCCAAAAGTGACCAATGTATTTTTAGGAACTAAGTGGCAGAATGTTGGCATTTGTGTTCATATGGAGAAAAGCTATTTTAGTGAGAAGCAACTGTAAAGGTTTAGGAGGTTTGCAACTTATTGTGAAAGACATTAGGAAAGCACAGTAGATGATAAATAGCCATACAGCATTTTCCATGGACTTCAATGATCATTTGTTTTGGAAGACTTGTCTAAAACAACAGATGTTGTTAAGATTTTTTTCCACTGCTCGAATTCAAGAATGAGCTGATGTTTAACAATTATAGGGCACATTGTATGCTGGATATTAATATTCCTTCTCCTACTATAGTTCTATGCTCAAGGAAATGCTGTTAGGAAACTCTGTGGACTGTCTGTAAGTAATGAATGAGCAAGTCAGTTGGTTTTGTGATGGCCCTCTTTACCCCAGGCCAGTAATAAAGGAGCCTCAATCCACACTACTGACACCAGTGAGTGGTGGACACTAAAAACAGGACAGGATTTACACAATATTTCAAATGCAGCTCTCTGCATTCAACACAATTATACCCAAGAGCACACAGGGAACACGCTCCACTGGGACTGGACTCTCTGTCTCTCCAGATCCCAAACAAGATCCACCTTAGAGCACTGAGTACCAGTTCTACGTATCTGGCAAACACACTTGAATGTCTGATTTTTCACACACACAAACATGCACAACTGGGAAAAGCTGACACAGATTCACCAGTTGTGTCCCCTCACTCCAGATTACAGGTTAGCTGCCACCAGCCAAACACTCTTAGGCTGTTACAAGGGATAACCAATTATACTGTATCAAATTAATGCTCATATGAATGGTAGAGTGTGAACAAAGCAGTAAGGATTTTCAGAGTGGCCACAGTGACACTGAAATAAGCATAGATACTCTCATGATATTAAAAATATTCTCTAAAAAACCACCCACAATGAAGAGGTATAAAAATTTTTAATAACAGATAATAAAAATAGAAAACAGGAAAATACTTGATATTTAGTTACAATAATCATCAGAGTTTTCAGTCACAGGAAATATAAAATAACACATTTGGATGGAGTCTCACATGCAGTAAAAGAAATAGTACTAAACTAATCTCACAGTACTTTCCTAACTAGGGGTAGTCTTTAGGTGCTTCACGTCACAACGCTTCCACATACAAGCCAGCAGGTCTGATATAAAATTGGCACCTCTGTCAGTAAGCATTTCTGTTGGGAAACCTACCCTGCTAAAAATTTATAACAAAGCATTTGCCATCTTCTTGCCTTCATGGAGAACAGAGCCACTGCCTAAGGGTATCTAATAGCATAATTTACTACCACCCAGGATATACTTTTTCTCTGTGGAACTTGGGGTACCCAGAGGCCAACAATATCCATAGCTATCCTCTGAAATAGTTACTCAGTCACAGGCAAAGGCATCAATGGAGCTTTGGTTCATAGATTCATAGGTTCATAGGTTCATAGGTTGGTACTAGGCTATCAGCCCTAGGGCCTATACAAGTCTAGCTATAACAATTCCCTGGCTATTTCTTCCCACACTATTTACTTCCCTGGACCCCTGTCTAGATGGGCAACTGACATGATCACCGGGGTGAATTTCCTTTCTCCCATCCAATCATCAAGGTTCCTTTTGAAGAGGGCCAAAGAGGCACTCTGATTGATATGTATGGGCAATCTATTCCAGAGTCTGGGGAGTCTCTGGGACAGGAACCTATCCCTCCAGCATGTTTTGTTTATTGTAATGACAAGGTTTAGATCCCTGGAGTGTGTGGCTCTGAGGGATTGGGATTTCTTTAAGCGTAGCATGTCCAATAGCTCTGGGGTTGACATGGCCTTGTATGTTAAACAGAGATTGCCTCTGAGTAGACGATATGCGACGGAGTATAGCTGGAGATTTTTAAGGCGGTCAGAGTAGGGAATCTGTTTTAGGCCTGTGATTCTTTTAGTGAGGTATTTCTGCGGCCTTTCCAGTTGTTGCAGATGTCTTGAGAGGTACATACCAAACGGGGTGTTGTATTCTATAATGGGTCTAATGAGGGATGAGTACAGTGGGACAATGACCTCCTTCTTTCTGGATGAAAAGCCCTTAGTGATGAGGTGTGCCACATAGAAGGATTTCCTGACTGTTGTGGCAATGTGGTTATCGAAGGTGAGACCACTGTTCACCTGTGTCCCTAAGTCTCTTATCACATTTTAGGTGTTTGGCCTTGTCTCCTGCCTTGCCTACCTTTTGGCACTGCTCACAGGTCCTGCAGTACCCTGCTCTCCCAGGCCAAAAAAAATTCTGCATAATATGTCCCTTGGTACGCTTTATACCCATACGATCTACAAAAGGCATATCACTGGCTGTGGCAGAAAATGCCAGACAGTAGGCTCTGGGCACTACCAACTACTGCATTACCTCACCCTCTAGCCCTCTCTCAGGGGCCCCTTCTCTATGCAGTAACCCTTTGCTATCTGCAAAGGAATGTCATGGGCTATGGCTAGAGGTGCCAGGTGGTAGGCTCTGGGCACTACCAACTGCTGTATTACCTCACCCTATAGTACTCCCTCAGGGACCCCATCTCTATACTATAACCCTTTGTTATCTGCAAAAGGAATGTCATGGGCTATGGCTTGAGGTGCCAGATGGCAGGTTCTGGGCACTACCAAGTGCCATATTACCTCACCCTCTAGCCCTACATCAGGAGTTCACTCTCTGTACAGTAACCTTTTATCCCAGTATACAGACTCCTCTTTTCCTTGAGTACCAGGTGCCTCTTTTGCTACCTCCCTCAAGCCCCGTAAGGTGGGGTCCAAAAACTGTGCCTGTCACAACTCTACTTTTTGAACTTTTTCAGCTCCCCTTCCACAGGAAGCCTAGCATCTTCTGACAATGGTACCTCCCTCTCAGCCTAGGTACAACCATTCACCTCAGTCCTTCCGGTCACCTTGTCCATGGAAATATCAGTACCAACCAGCAGCTGTGGTTCACTTTCAGGCCCACTGCCATTATGTAGCTCCCTCCCTGAAATAATCACATCACTAGACCCAGCATCAGGCATGGGGTCTATCTGGGTCCTCCCCAGGCTACCAGACCTACTTGTCTGTCTCCAAGCCTGACTTATGTGTACTACATTATCAAAATCATTCCCTATTAAGACATCTGCAGGGATATCCTCAAACAGACCTACCTACTTGTTCCCTATTCTACCCTCCCAGGCAATGTGAACCCTAGCCAAAGGTATTTGGAATGGGTCCCTCCAAAACCTCTAACTTGTGTGGACTGTCCAAGCAATACTGCTCTTCTTTAACCACTGCAGGCTTCACAATGGTTATGTCAGAAGATGTGTCTCTCTTAGCAGTGGTCTTTCATCCACTAAGATAGGATACAAACTCAGGTGATAATTTTGTACCTCTGTTGTCTCCAGACAATTTACCACTAATGAGTGGTTATTCCCACTTACTGGCTCAATCACCTTTTGTTCCCCACCTTGCTCCAGAGGACATTTGTATGTTACATGGCCCCTCTAGTTACATTTAAGACATCTAACCAC
This sequence comes from Protopterus annectens, assembly GCF_019279795.1. NCBI lineage: Eukaryota > Metazoa > Chordata > Ceratodontiformes > Protopteridae > Protopterus > Protopterus annectens. The sequence continues at coordinate 1,999,934,675 of NC_056728.1, forward strand.
TGATCCTGGTCATATACCTGAACAAGTGGTTCCCCTGTTATCAGCAGACTCTGTTGGAGTGATTTAGACTGCCACCATAGGTTCCCTTATATCCATGTGCAGCACAAGGTAACCCTTTCTTATGCAGTGATGCCCTGCTTGCTAAGTAGAGATCCCCATTTCTCCCCAGCTCATCTACATACTTACATTTTCAGTCTGCCAACCAGATTCTCATGTCCTCAGGCAAAGTGCTAGGGGCTTGTTCCTTCACCAAAAGGTCTGCCAGCCTTTCAAATATTTTGGCCTGACACCCATTCACCCACCTATGCAAGTTAGTGCTTAACTCATCAATATAATCACAAACACTTTCATCTGCCTGTCATCTATGGTTATGAAATGTTTTTCTATAAACTTCAATTGTTAACTTAAAACAGTCTAGCAAACATTGTTTTATGTTTGCATAGTTTAAACAGTCAGTATCAGACAATTTGGAAACAGCAGTTACAGCTATACTATGGAGTAAGTGGGTCAAGAACATACCTCTCAACCTCTTAGAAAAAGAAATATGTACAAAGTCATAAATAAAAGTGGGACAAACATCCAAAAATTGGGATATTTTTAAATATTGCTCTCAAGAACTTAGAACATTAATAGAATAACAGGTTTTGTATTAGCATGGATTTTCTGAAGCGTATGAAGTCTAAAACTTAAATGTCTGTTATGATTTTCTAACTTAAATCATTAATGATTTGCCACTGATTTACCAGAAAAACACAATTTTATGAAAAACACACAAAAAATATGAGGTAGAAATCTAAAAATTCTGCCTAAATCTGTACAGTTAAAAGGTATGGTCAGGAAATGTACCCAGAGCTCTTGGTCAACATAATGGTAATTTTTTTTTAAATTAAAAATTAAATGTTGTGGCAACACTTCTGCCAGTATCCTCCTAGCCAGTAGGCTCTACACAACTGCCCAGGTCCCCTAATGATAGATCCAGCTCTGATTCCACTCCATCTAAGACTAGATACTGAAGTTAACTCCTTTAGTCTGAATCTAAAGTAACATGTATTGGATATTTGGTGTTTTGTTCCACCCACAGCTAGAAAATCTACTTTCTCTCTCAATACTGCTTAACTCTATCTACCCCAAATCTGCTCTCCTTGGTCATAATCTTATTCTATGACCAGCAATAATAATATATTTATTTCCCTCAATTCTAACATAACTATATTTTTCCTACACAGCTTGTATTAAGTGACCCTAATATGTATACTAACCATTGCACCTTGTCCTTTCTCAACTGTACCTAACTCAGGTATGATATGCTCTGCCTGTGTAATTAACTTAAACAGTAGTTCACAATTCGTGGCCATGTTTAATTTACTATGTAAGATGCATGTTGTCAAGCATCACTTATGTCTTCATTGCTCATGCATATTGTATTATTGAACTTTATGAGGAGTTTTCTCCCTGGGCCTCCATTGAAAGGGAACACAGTTCTGTCAGACCATCCCTGTAAGCAAATGTAAATAAATAAATAAAATTAAATAATGATTCATAGGTTCCTAGTTTGGTACTAGGCTATCAGCCCTAGGGCCTATGCAAGCCTAGCCATAACAATTCCCTGGCTATTTTTTCCCAGAATATTTACTTCCCTTGCCCCTTTCTAGCAGGGCGACTGTTGTGATCCCCAGGGTATTTCCTATCTCCCATCCAATTGTCAAGGTTCCTTTTGAAGAGGGCCAAAGAGGTGCTCAGCTTGACATGTATGGGCAGTCTATTCTAGAGTATGGGGAGAGTCTGGGTCAGGAACCTATCCTCCAGCATGTTTTGTTCATGGTGATGACCAGGTTTAGATCCCTGGAACATGTAGCTCTGAGGGATTGGGATTTCTTTAAGTGTAGCATGTCCAGCAGCACTGGGTTTGACATGGCCTTGTATGTTAAGCAGAGATCGCCTCTGAGTAGGCAATATGTGTCACAATGTATAGCTGGAGTTTTTTTAGACGGTCAGCAAAGGGCATCTGCTTTAGGCCTGTGATTCTTTTAGTGAGGTATTTCTGTGGCCTTTCCAGTTGTTACAGATGTCTTGTGGGGTACATACCAAATAGGGCGTTGTACTCTATAATGGGTCTAATGAGGGGTGAGTACAGTGGGACAATGACCTCTTTTTTTCAGGATGAAAAGCCCTTACAGATGAGGTGTGCCACATAGAAGGATTTCCTGACTGTTGTGGCTATGTGGTTATCGGAGGTGAGATCACTGTCCACCTGTGTCCCTAAGTCCCTTATCACACTTTCAGTGTTTAGTGTACTACCACTTATGTGGTAATTATACATTTCGTGGCATTGAGCTTGAGCCCATGGCTCTGGCACCAACCATCTGTTTCTGTAAGGCCCTCTTATAGAATATCCACATCATTTGGGGATTCAGTAATGGCTCCCAGTTTGCAGTCATCTGCAAACTTTTAAGCTAGAGTCCCTTAGTGCTGGCCTGTACTTCAGAGAAGTAAATGTCAAACAAGAGTGGTCCCAGGACTGAACCCTGAGGTAGTCCACTTGTCACTTGTCTGGAGCTGGATTTGGGGTTGGCTACTTTTACAGTGTGGGTTCTGTCAGTAAGCCAGTTGGCAACCCATCGAGTGACATAGGGATTAATGCCCAGCTTAGTACGTTTATCTATGATTCCAGAGTGGGGGATGGTGTCGAAGGCCTTGACAAGGTCTAGATAGACTCTGTGGACCACCTTACCCTTGTCCACAGCTCTGCCGACTGATTCAAAGACGTCAGTATGGTTGAGGACACAAGATCGGCCCTTTACGAAACCAAACTGGGTGGGGTCCAGTGTTTGAAGGTTGCCAATGTATTTGTTTATAAGTTCCATTATAATGCATTCCATAGCTTTGCAGATCAGGCTCGTCAGACTGATGGGATGACAGTTCCAGGGATCCAAGGTGGATTCCCCCCTTGTGGTGTGGGATAACTGTAGCTGTGTGCCACTCATTGGGCATGAAGCCTGAGGTGAGGCTATGATTAAACATGACACTTAGGTGAAGTACCAGTTAATTTTGTAGTTTATGTAGTACACAGCCCAGGATATCATCTGGTCCCATGGATGCTGTATTCTTAGCTTTGTAGAGTGCATCTTTTACCTGTGTAGCCTTGAGTACCGGAATTTGGCAATCCTTTCGTATTGAGATTGGCCCTTTAGGGGGTGAGAGGGGGGTGAAGTTGACACTGAATCGAACTGCCAAGATATTGGCAATATCCTTGGGATCAGTATATTTAATGCCATTCTGTTGTAACTCAGAGTAGATCTAAACATTGCCATTTAGATTCTTGACATAACAATAGAACGCCTTGTAGTTGTCCTTGGAATCTTTGGCAGTTTTATTTTCATAACTAGCTTTTGAGGATTTTATGAGGTATATCAGCTTCTTACTGAGCCTGGTAAGGGAGTTTTTTGCATCCTGGGATTTTCCTGTTTTCTGCAACAGTTTCTTCCTTCTGTTGTATAGGTTGTTTATGTCATGGGAACACCAGATTGGGTTCCGTTTTTTGGAGGAGACCATCTTGGTTCTGTTTGGAATGGCATGATTCATGCACGAGTGGATGTGCTTGTACAGTGCCTTAGTGTAGGATTCAGCAGTCGAACTTTCAGTTCCTGTCTTCATGGGTGTCATGAAGTTTGTCACATCTGACTTGAGTAGCATGAAGTTGGCTTTGGAGAAGTTTTTTATGGAGGTTTCCCTACTGTGGGGTGGGGGTGGAATGTGGATGTCAAGGGTGATTAGCTTATGGTCAGACCTGACCAACGAGGAGGCGACCATTGGTGTGGAGCATTGATCTCCCATGTTGGTAATGACCAGGTCTAGGATATTTGAGCCCCTGGTGGGATTATGGATTAGTTGGTCCAGGGCATTGGAATTTATGAATTCCAAGAACCGTTGGGCAAAGGTGTTGGTACCCGAGTACTTTTCTCAATTAATGGCAGGGTAGTTGAAATCATCCAGTATTCGGGTATTTGATTGTATCTTAATATTATCTAGTATGTTTAGAAAGGTGTAGTGAGAATCTTGGGGCATGGTGGGGGATCTGTAACAAGCTACAATTTGGATTGCAGTCTTACCTAGTGTTAGTTGCACCTGTAGAATTTCAGACGCATTGTGTTGGCAACTCGCCTGGAGGTGTGAATATCTTTGGTGAATATGGACACTCCTCCGCCTTTAGTGCTTCGGTCCTGGTTTACTGGCTGAAAAGTGTGGTAAGAGTTGTAGCCTGGTATTGCAGGGGTGCTCTCTGGATCCTTGAACAAGGTCTCAGTTACTGCACAGATATTGATGTTCTCCGTTTTTAGGAGTCCCTCAAGAGAGTGCATTTTGAGGTTTAGACTTCTAGCATTGAGTAGCATTACCTTCAGATTTTGCATGCTTGTATCTGTTACGGTGGTAGTTTTGTCCTTTGAGCCTTGCCTGAAAAAGGCACTATAGGGGTGGCAAGAGCCTTAGCCAGTAACCCGAATCCCAGGGGTGACAGGTGCAGACCATCTCTGGCAATGCATCGTGGTTTGTCAATCATGTTGTCCCAGGCAGACAGATATTGGATCCCCTTTGAATGACACCAGAAACTTAGCCAATTGTTGAAGTCAATCATTTTGTCCTTATACTGTGGTATCATTCTGGGCGAAGGCAGGATACTGCTCAGGGCTAGGGTCATACCTGCCTACTACTTCAACACAAGCAATTCACTGTACTCCAGCCCTCAAGTCTTATTCTGATAAATGTGTTTGTAAAATCTCTACTAAGTCAATACTGAACCCATTTAAGGACAATTAACCCATAATTCAACAAATCCACCAAATAAAGTATCCCTACTAAAGATCTTCCTAATAAATGAAAGAAGCATCAATAATAAAACAAGAAGGGGGGGGGTTAGTCTCAAATTTTTTAAGTAGGGGTGCAGAAGGCACAGTACCACAAATGAGGGAGTGTTAGGCTTTACCCCCGCAGAAAACATTGAACACCTGTTAGTCAGACTGCCATTATGCCCAGTCAGACCATTCTATACTACCCTAGTCTGCGTTAGTGACCTAGCTCTACAACCCATACAGAATGGTCATAACAGAACACTGGGCAAAGGAAGCCATTCCTTTCTATAGCTGCATTAACAACCTCTATCCAGTACATAAAACAGGCAGAGGCATGATGTTCTTATACAAGTCACCTCTAAAAATAGCCACCCATCTCCAGCCAAATAACAAAAATGATGATGACCCTAAATGGTTAATTTTATTCATATGTCTAGGGATGTCCAAGCAACTTTATATTGCAGCAGCATTCCTTCCTTCCCCATCTAACCAGTACAAATTTCAATTTCTCATAAGACAAATTATTAAATGTATAAAAAACAATCTAACTATCTTAAAATGCCACTTCAACTATAATCTCATCATATCTTTCTTGGCTCTAAAGTGAACACATTTCTCAGAGAATCTTGCCTCATACAAGTGCTCAAAAAAGAACAGTGCTAATTTCTTATCAAGCAGTACACCTTCTTAGAGCTTCTCATCTTTAACATACTATACTGCATTTCCTTACTTGAAGTCCTACCCCCCCATGACCACTGCCCTATATCCTTCGGCAACAAGGTTTCAGAGTTTAGATTGTGCCCTAGCACAGTGACCATTCACCTAAAAAAATCAAAAAATAAACTTTGACTGATCTCGAATTCTACAGTGCTCCAACTCTGAAAGAGGAGGCTACATTTTAACCATCAGACTTCAACAACTGCAAAATAATTACTTAGCTTTATCAGGACAACTCTAGAACTCAAAATACTTCTTAAAGTAAAGAATGAGTCTAGTTTTCATTGGATTAGCTCAAAACTATCTGCAAAGTAGGTAGATTCTTACATCTTTATAATATAGTCAAAAATCTGTCAAATACATAAAATTAAACCCCAACATATGAATAAAGTATTCAGTCCCCAATTTTTTAATATATTTTTTCTTCTGACTGCACCACATCAGTATCTGCCTGATGAGTACTCTTCCTGCATTCAACTAGTCCATCAAGGACACAAATAAAGCATCTCATGGCAAGGCAAAAGCCCTATAGACAATCTGATCCTGCCCAGGAAGCCTAATCAACCCATTCCTTCTGCCTCTAAGATGTATTGGATGGTGGGCAGTTGACCAATGTGAGGGCCTATGGAGCAGCCACCTATCCTTCTCACAGCTGCTGCCTTGTCTGGATGAGGAAGTATGTATGCCTCTCACATATATACCACCCAATTTTAGCTCTGTGGAAGAAGACTCTCTGCATTGACAAGGAAAGTGAAACATGACTTTAATGGTGAGCAATACACCCAGCCACCAGTAGACATCACTGATGCCATGTTCCTAACATCTTCTTCTCCTGAACATGTACAAGTTGTTGTTGTCCACTCAACGTCATCCTCACCTCCCCTGCCTGGTCCATCAGATACCTATGCTGCTAATGTAATATAGGTCTCCTAGACTATAGTCAGAGTATCATCTCACTACACCACAGGGCTGAGAAGCCTCAAATAATCTTAGTAACATATAAAGCTTAGATTCATGTTAACACTGCAAATTACAAATTTATTCACAACAAAAATGGACACCTTTTGAGCAAAGACCTAATGATGGATTTCACCCATTTCCAACAATATTACTACCCCGCTTAACCTCTTTTCCCAACCAAACTAATCACAAAATAGTCTTCCTTCAGGGCTACCTTATATCCCACTTTTGCTGCATATAAAGAAAGCATATTGAAAGACTAATAGAACAGATCCCTAATGATGCTCCAACCAGGGCTGACAACCTGTCTTCTTGGTATATTTCTGCATGAAAATAACACCTAGTAAACCTTCTGTGCAACCTATTTAAATGTTCTGCTGCTCAGAAATGATGCCCACATTATGGACATCAAGAAAACACAAGGACCACGTCCTAGCCACTGATAAAGGTAACTGCCAAATAAACACCGAAAATCCAAAGCATAAAAATTGGCAGGAACACCACAGCTTCGCACAGTAAAAGTATTTATTTGCAAAAATGGACCAGATAAGTGCTTTCACGTTATAAAACCAACGCTTCTTCAGATCATAAAAACACAAAATCACAGCTCAGTTTAAAAACAGTTAGATGTTCAATCAGCTATGTTAATTCATCACTTCATTAAACCAATTTCAGCCCTTTCAATACAGATTTTAAAAGGACACAAGAATTAATACTGGGATGCTTATCAGCCTGTAGCCTCAAGATCCATTTAAGTTCTACTGTTTCAGTATAATTAGTGACATCACCCCCCCCCCCCGGTGACCCACATGCACTATTTTTAGTACTCTAAAAACAAACTCATGTCCAACATTTTCTTTAATATGTTTAGCTAGCGCACTGTTCATATTGCAAGTCCTAATCTCATAAGAATGACTAAAAATTCTATCTTTTAATCTCTTATTGGTCTTACTAACATAAAATCCTGTACAGCACTTGCATGTGGCTAAATAAATCACATTTGCTGTACTACAATCTGCATAGAATCTGGGACTAAAAATATATTTAATCCACGGATGTTTAAACACTTGTTCATGTGAAATATATGTACAGGTTCTGCAATGCCTGCAACTGTATGTACCAAGTCTGGCAAGTTATTTGACCTAGTATTACAATTCCCTGTGCACAGTAGTCTTGTCAAGTTTAAACAATTTTTATACATACAAGAGGGATTGTTCCCAACTATTTCAGCTGTCTTGTTGTCACTTGTATTCCCCATTTTTTTCATATTATATTACATACACAGCCTACATCATTTGTGTACTGCAAACCACATCTGAGTTTGCTGACAAAGCTCCTATCCTTATGTACACTAGAAGCACATCTAGAGAAATATGGGGCAGCAGTGTTTTTTCTATCTTTGACCACTTTCTCCTTATGCTGCATCAGAAGGTCCTTCTTACATGCAGCCCCTTTTCAAAAAATGTTGGCTCAGTGCATCAATGTTTTCATCAGATGCTACCTCTTGTGTGCATAGCCTAGAGGCTCTCATGTGTTGGCCTCTTACTACATTAGGATATATATGCCTGGGGTAAATACTATCAAAGGACAAGTAACTATTTTTCCAACATCCCTTTCGGAATAAATTGGTATCTATCTGACCTGTTTGGTTAACCAATAATCATACATCCAAAAAATCTCTCTCTTTCTGTGACATGGACATAGTAAACCTTAAAAATTCAGTGGTATGGTTAATGTAGTGAAGAAAACCATATAATTCTTCTTGACCCCCACCCCTCAAGATAAAAGCATCTTCCACAAAACAATGGTAAAATCTAATGTGTGGTCTGTATATATTGTTGTTGTCAAGCACAAATTGTTCCTCCCATGAGTTCATCACTGTGTGTGCATATGAATTTCCACAGGGGGTGCCCATGGCCACCGCCCCATTTTTGTGCAAATAAGCAGTCACCATACAAAAAAAAATATTGCTTAAAACCAAATCCAACAAACAGCAAACCAGTTCCTCAGGAGTCCATCCTTGGCCCCTGCTATTCAACATCTTTATAAATAACCTTCACACTGCCCTCCCTGACACTACAGTTATCCAATACGCTGATGACTCCACCCTAGTTTGTTCTGCCTCCAACCCTTCTGAACTTCTGTCCAGAACTTAAAAAGCTTTCTCCACTACTGAAAAGTGGATGCACCAAAAACCATCTCTCCCTTAACTCCAATAAATCTAAAATACTAATTTTCCTTCCTACCAAGGCGTCTTCCTTTAACAAAAACTCGTTCAATGTCCTAAACCTAACCAACACTCCTATAGAAGTGGTCCCTACCGCAAAACTCCTTGGCATCACCATTGATGAACAGCTCAAATTTGATCTCCACATTCAACAAAACATAAAGAAAACCCACCAACAATTATGTATGCTCTGCAGGAATAATCAATTTCTTTCTAACTCCTCTAGGCATACCTTAGCCATCACCTACCTCCTCCCCTCTCTCCTTTATGGTGCCCCACTTCTAACTAATCTTTCTGCTTCCAACACCTCAAAACTCGAAGCTTGCTATAATACGATCTCTAAATTTGCCACCAAATCCAAAACCTGTACTCACCACTGCCATGCCCTACAATCTCTAAACTGGTTAGAACTCCCTAACTACCTTGACTATCTCCAACTAACTACCGCTCACAAATTAATATTTTATCCAGAAAAATGCCCTGCCTTATCTAACATCCTTCCCCCTTACATCCCTAACCGATCTCTGAGATCTGAACACCAAAACCTAATCTCCATTCACAAACCTAAGCATCCCGCTGGCCAGCTCCTACTCTCCTTCTCTCTTGGTAGAAAATGGAACTCCCTCCCATCTTCTCTTAGGACCATCCCTAACTCTGACTCTTTCAAGACCCATGTTTTCTTACACTTATCCTCCAAATGGAAATGTCCTTGCTTTCACCCAATATAAATTCTAGAAACTTTCTCCACCTTGACCTCTATTCTCTAGCACCAATCTACTATATACTCCCTTAATTTCATTTTATGTTCCCCCTATATGGTTATAGCTGACTTTCAGTTGACTGTAAGTATGTAAATACTGTACATATGTAGCAAAAAAAAATAAAAAAATTACTTTTTTTTTTCTTTGTAGACTCTGCATCTTGGACATTGTACTTTTTATGATTGTATTTTATGTAATCCTTACTGTATTGCCTACTACTGCATCTCACATATTCTTAACTCTTTGTGACATTGTATTATCATCCATTACTGTATGTAACCTTGATTGTACTGTCTTTGGAGCTTTTCTCCCCGGGCCTCCATTGAAAATGGGTACTTCTTGGCCCAGTGGACTTCCCCGGTAATCAAACAGAAATAAATAAATAAATAAATAAATATCAGCCTGACTGTTGTCAAAATTCCTTCTGTGTGTCAACAGTTCTCTAATGGTATCAAGGCCATGCTCATTTGGGATGCATGTAAATAAATTCACTACATCAAGTGTTACAAGAAAAACCCTGTTTTATCACCACAACTCTCCAAAAATATGAAGAGGTCAGTTAAAATTTGCTCAGTGTCCCTGAGTACAACAGAGACTGAAGCCAACATTGTCTTAACCTTACTTTCCAGATATAATGAACATGTTTGTGTGACCCATCCTTCCCCTGACACAATCAAATGTAGGTGTGGTTTAGTTAAAGATTTATGAACCTTGGGAAGGCCCTTTATTCATGGTTTCTTAGGTTCAGTCACATACAAAAAAAATCAAACAAGTCACGGTCAATGGAAGTTTCCATAAATAATTCATATAAGGCACTATGTACGTAATGTACATAATCAATGATAGATCTTACCCTCTCCATGCTGATCTGTACATGTGTTGTATCCTCATTCAGCATGGCTAGCATACTCATATTATCATCTTTATAACTCATGACTACTATAGACCCTCCTTTATCAGAGGGTCTGATGCTTATAGCCTGATTATTCTTTAAATCATTTAGGGCTCAGTGCTGTGATGCTGTTAAATTATAATACCCCTTAGCCCTTTCTCCATGCGTATATTCACATAACTCATTGTCACACAATTTTATAAAAAGCTGTACATGTAAAGGCATAGATGGAACAAAAACACTTGGCCGCCTAAATTGCGGTCTGTTAGTAGCATTATTATTGCCATTAAACATTAGTTTTGAAGTCAAATTCCAACAAAAAGTCTTAAATCAATCAGAAAGGTTGTACACTATGCAATTCACCTCTTCATCTTGCATATTCCTTGTGAGCGCTCTTTGGAATGTTTCCTCTTGTGGTGCCCTCTGCTGAGCAAGCGAGATGACTTCACCATCACCGGTAAGGGATGAAAACCCTGTTTCTCAGTTGGTCTTTCTTTTGATCTGGCTCCCATATTATGCCATTGTACTGTGTTACCTCCATGCATTAAATTACTTAATTGTGGACCTTCATTCACTAAAGGGTTATTCAATGCAATATTCTGTACACTATTATGGGAAGGCAGCAGATCAGTTCTTATGGTAGCATCATCTGCTCCTTCTACATCCTGCTCCAGTCTAGGTTCTTGATTTTCTGGCACTACCATATTATTCTGGTCAAACTCAGGAGCCCGTTGCTGACCACCCCTCTATCTGTTGTTCTTGGCCATACAAAAATATGGCCAGATACAAAGTCATTATAGTCTCTTATTAGTTTTCCAGTTTTTATAAGTTGAAGTTTCAGTTCATAAATAGACACATTGGTAAAGGTATTTTCTAGAGTATGCATATACCTTTCACCTTTAAAGTGCTGCTCAATATTTAACCTGCATGCTTCTACTGCCTCTAACAAATCTTTCTCAAAAAGCAGAAAATATTCAGTCAACAGGTTAATGTATTTGAAACTTAAGTCTAAGTTCATTTGTTGCCACTGTTTGAGTAAGTCTGCATGCATTTTCACCATAACTAGGCATACAAAGCACTCTTAATCCCCTAGGGATGATTTTATAGTGCAGACAAGCCTCCAGGTGGAGGCGTTGCCATTGTTGTCTCTTTAACTTAAACAGATTGTCTTCCATTTCTCTTACAAGTTTCAAAAACTCAGGAAAGTCATTACTTACAGGTTCTTTCTCTTTAACAGTTTCCACAAAATTGAGCCTAATTGGATTCTCAGGTAAGTGTATCACCTTATTCCATCTCTGCTGCAAGTTTCTGCTTGAGGGATTATATTCCAATTCTATGGTTGCTGTCTCCGCCATGTCCAGGGTGGAACTCAAAAATAGAACCAAGGCAAACACAAGAACCAAATCCCAGCCACTGATAAAGGTAACTGCAAATAAACACCAAAAATCAAAGCATGAAAATTGGCAGGAACACCTCAGCTTCACACAGTAAAAGTATTTATTTGTAAAAATGGACCAGATAAGCACTTTCACGTTGTAAAACCAATGCTTCTTCAGATCATAAAAACACAAAATCACAGCTCCTGGTATTAATGCTTGTGTCCTTTTAAAATCTGTATTGAACGGGAGGAAATTGGTTTAATGAAGTGATGAGTTAACACAGATGATTGAACATCTAACTATTTTTAAACTGAGCTGTGATTTTGTGTTTTTATGAACTGAAGAAGCATTAGTTTTACAATGTGAAAGTGCTTATCTGGTCCATTTTTACAAATAAATACTTTTACTGTGTGAAGCTGTGGTGTTCCTGCCAATTCTTATGCTTCACATTATGGAAATCATCAATAGTCAAACCTCAATCCAAAGTGTCTGCTGTGACTACAGCCTCAGTCTTCAGGCCAGTATCAATTGTACCACATTTGATTAAATTCTAGCAAAGGTTTCTTCAACAATCTTGCTTTCTTTTAAAGCATCGCAGTCACCTCATCTGTCACTGACAATACTTTTGAACAGTTAGAAGAGCAGTGGCAGCCATCAGAACACTTACTGACAGCATCTTACTAAATATTGATAACATAAGCTACCTGGTGCATTGTTTTCCATTTTTGTAAACATGTCTGATATAGTAACACATAACCAGTTATCATGGGTCATCTTGCAAACAAGAGTAGATGAAAAGGTAGCAGACTGACGTGAACAAATTATGAGAAAGAGAAAAACAAATTATGAAAGACTTTTCCTTCTCCCAGTCTGTACCCTTCACAGTAGTATCCCTCTGTTTTTATAGTCATCAATAGTATTTGGTCTGACCAAAGTTCCTTTGAAATAATTGTATATGCAGATTACATGTACGTGTATAGATCTGGCCCCTCCTGAATCGCGATCAAGAGGATACAAGAAAAAAACACTGACCGCCTAAACACCTGTCTTAAAATGAATGTAACTCAAATAAAAGTACATGTCATTTGTAACACTTATTTTCAAATTTCCTCCAAAATGCCAATTTCACAAGAATCCATTTGTTCCCCAAACAGTACCTGAACTCTGGCTATATTCAAGACTAAATGTCCATTAACACTTTAAAATGCCAAGAATAAAGGTGAACAGATTACTATTCTGATCATGGACTATATTTTATCAACTAGTCCAAGAAAGAAGAGCAACTACAGTTAAAAATATGTCCCAAATCCAGTATGACCTCTCACTTACTGCATCATCTTCTCAAAGCAGTCTTAGGTCCCTGCAGGTTACTGCAAACATATCTGCAGATGATTTATAACCCCCTGTACTGAGAAGGAGCACTGCTGCCACCTCTTAACAAAAGCAAAGTGGCTTGCAGTAAAACAAAAGGCCAAATCACCTCCTATGATCACGCCTTTGCACACAGATAAGTAATGAGACATTTGACCAGTTCTCTAGTTGCCCCCGAAAAAGACAGTCCAAATACATGAACTCTCATAATCTCAACACAGTCTCACTGCACACTTCACAACAAAAAGTCTCAGTTGTCAGTGGTCATAACTTCTCCATTCTTGCCCCTGTATCTGGCAAATTCCTACTTGCCTCACGTAATCAGATTCACTCTTACAATATCTTCGGAAAAGGCCTTCAAGAGCACCCTAATAAATTGCTACTTGTAAATGCTTTCGCAGAGTCTTCTCCACTAGAAGTCCACTGACTCAAACTAATAGACACTTTACACAAATAGTAAACAATGATATTATATATTTTCTAAGTCTGATGCAATGTGTTCCTTATTAAAGAATTAACAAGCCCTATGATCCACTTTAGCTTTTTTTTTTATTTCCTTACAACCAACACACCCACCAACATTATCCATACTTCTACCCTCACATACTCAGCCTGCATCACATGATTCATTCCAAATTTTTTGCATATTTTCCCTGTTCACCATTCTAGTGCTATATGTTTTATCTGTTAAGGAATTTCATATACATTCTGTTAATAGCCAGAAATAGTACCATATATTCATTTCATTAGGTGCTTCTACTATCACTTTTCTGTTAATAGAGCTGGGTATGTCTTATTGATCAAGTTCTTTTTTTTTTGTTATAGCAACCCATTGCTCTGTTTAACCTAGACCATATATACTGTTATATATTATCATAGGTATTCATGTTGTAAATACACAGTTCTGAACTCAGAAAAGTTACAGCATGGTGTACATATTGTGTAAAAAGATAGTAAAAATTTTTGGACAGCATACATTTTCAATACTAAAAAATGATTACAATGGCATCCTTAAAAAAGGTCAATTATCTAACTGGGTTTCCTAATTCATATATATGTATATATATATATATATATATATATATATATATATATATATATATATATATATGGTTTTACTGAGAATGTAGCAATTTCTGAATGCTCCTGCTGCATGTAAGTATTGCTGAAACTTGGAAATGTTGACTGCACTTAATCTTGAATCGATAAACCTTGACAAGCAAACAAAAAAAATAAAACTACAACAGGAAACCAGCAGGGACAACCTCACAGTGCATTAAATATGAACATGCCATAAACTCCATCTGTATATAAAATATAGCAATAAAGCGGAATTATCAGCAAGAGTATTATAGGTAAAGTACACAGGAAAATATACATGAGTGTAGTAAATTGTTCTACATAGTTAAATACTGACACGGCAAGAAAATATTAAAAAGTTACAGTATCTGTCTAAATGAATTTGCAGAGGAACAAACTATGCTGACAACAGCAATTGTATAAATCATGCATAGTTCCAATGTAATACTGGACAACAATAATGGTGTCCATCTTTAATGCCATTTACATAGTAGTAGTTGAGCAATATTAATGAAGCACACACCAATGTCTGCCCACTTGTAAAAGAAGCTGTCACCAACATAACATGTAGTAGGACTAAACTGTAAGAGCTATAACAATTTGCCACTAACTCACAATTACTGGTTCCACAGTTCAACGTCAGAATACAAAATGCAAAGCAAACAATATACTATCCATCTGCTGGAGAGAGCTATATATTAAAATTCATACAGTCAAAGTGTCAAAGTCAAATTGTCAAAGTCCAAAGTCCAAATTAAATTACGTGCATCAGGCTCAATACTGATATGACAATTACACACATACAAATTACATATACCACGTGCGACATACATAACATTAAGTTAGACTGTTATTTTACTATATACTACTATAAATTACTATGTCTACAGTTTTTAGCAGCTGAGTGATTGATTATTGCATATTTATTGCATACTTATGTTAGAATAGCTAGCAAATAAATTTTGCACTTGATTGACATTGTAAACAGATAACTATAATCTCATAATTTATATTGCACCATAATGGTTTGACTGACACAACAACTTGTCAATGACAAACATTCCTGAGATTGCTTACAGAGTTCAAGAACCTAATCACCTGTGGGAAGAAGCTGTTCCTAAACCTGATTATTTTACAATGCATGCTGTGGTATCATCTGCAAGATGACAAGCTTGTAAACAGACCACCGGCAAGATGTGTAGGATCGCTGGCTATTTTTGTGGCTTTGTTGTAGCAATGTGTCTTATAACAATATTCAACCATATTAATATGATCAGGACATCTCTGTGTTTAGTGGCAACCACAGAAAGGTTTCTCCCTCTATTTTTTTGAAGAAATACATGCTGGCTTTTGGAAGCAAAACGACACCATGGTGCTTATCTAAGCTGGTAGGACTAAGGGGGTGGAGGGTGCTGAGAGATACAGGAAGTGTTAGGTTCAGCAAAGAAACAAAATAAGTCTACGCAAAAGGAAAAACTGAAAGAGTTCTCAAAACAAAGGCAAAGGGAGATTTGATGATGCTGTTGCTGAATGAAGGCAAGTAAACTAGTATGGCACTGAAAGGAGGAAGCTAAGGAAAAGGCAAATCATTTATATTGCAGGTTTCTGTAAAGGAGAACAGAGTGAGGGCAAGAATGAGGGGGTATAGACTGGAAGTGGATGCACAATATAAGACTTTAGAGAGAAAGTGGGACTCTTCAATGTACCTTAATGGGCACAGATGTTATAGTAGAAGGTGTGTATAAGAAAAAGCTGGAAAGTAATGGCAAAGAACTGATGTGGAGAGCTTAAGTGATGAAATCAATAATGTAGGTTGTACAGGAGGACATATGGATGAAAGTACAAAGTCTGGGAAAGAAGAAGTGGAAACAATGAGTAGCCCAACAGTTATGGGATCCAGGGTATATAGTTAAAAGAGAAATTATAGCAGTTTATGGTCTTGAGTTTAAGGGGGTTGCAAAGATGATGGCACATACTTAAGATGGTTGGGATACAGAGAGCAGAGAATAGAACAGGGAAACACAAGCTTGTAAACTATAAGTTAGATAACTGAAATTAAGAAAAATATTTCCAGATACCTAGACTCTAAAGGAACTGAGAACACCAAAGGGGATACAACAGACAACAGCTAGAAGATGCAAGTTCCAAATACAGTGTATAACTGAAAAAGGTGTGGTTAGTAGAATGTTGGAGGAGGGGCATAGGTAGGAGATAAAGATTTTAAAGTGGAAGAGAGAGAAAGAGAGGATGAGAAAAGTGGGGTGAAAGGGGATGAGATAGGTTCATAGGTTCCTAGATAATGAAGAAGACTGCTTACAGAATCAGCATAGGAGAATAAGAAGTTCATGGTAGTACTCCCACAATGTGAGCTTGTAAAGGCCAAAGAAAAAATAAGATGGCAAATGAAAATATGAAAATGAGATCATAAACAATATTCATGTGCCCTGAAAGTGTGACTGGCAAGTAAATGTTGAAGAAATCGGTGAACATGGAAACTAATTACTGAGTTAGATATAGAAAACATAAGAAATCTGCCCTTATTTTGACTAAGGAAGATGGTGAGAGCTAAGACAAAAGAAAACACTTGAAGAAAGAAATACTGGACTTGTTGTTGCAGTGTGTTGATTGAACACAGCTACTACATGAGTTCTGTCCCGTCAGGCATAGTATAGGTATCCATTTGTCATATCTGCAGCAGACATTCTGGAATTGTTACCCCAAAGGCCTTCTAAAGCTAGCTATGAATTGACTGTACTTTTCTTACAGTTGTTTTAGAGTATAAATTTATGAAAAACAGCATTGAACTGAACAAGTTATAGAACAAACAACAACAACAGTAAAAAAAGCAATATAATCTAAAACTGTTCTTGTATAAAATGAACAAGAATAAATACAAGAGTTCATAATTAAGGCGAAGCATAAGTTAATAAAAATGCAAACACACTCATGCAAGACCTATACAAACAACAACAAAACTATGCACATGCACGTAAGGTGTAATACATAAAGAAAGAACTTCAGAGGCTTATTATTAAACCCCTGGATTCACTATGCCTTACATGGCATGCAGGATCAGTGCAGGAGCTCTAGCGGGCAATATGTCGGCCGTGCGATCTAGGAACAGCCTGCAGGGGTGTGCACAAGAGCTCCTGCACTAATCCTGCATGGACTAAGCCCTTGTATACAAATCACCCCATTTGCAGGAGAAATCCATACAAATGAGGTGATTTTGCGATCCAGGAAGCTTGCGACTGTCTGTGCAGGACTAGTGCAATCTGCAGAAATGCAATCTGTTAGTAACCGAGTACATTTCTGCATAATCCAAAACAGAGCTGTAACAGCTCCAAATAAAGGCTGCATATCGTGAGAAAGCATGCCAATGGCCAAGTACAAGGCCACTGAGATTGCAAACAAAACAAAAAATAAAAAAATCAACTTTCAATTTTTTTCTTAGCCAATCTCGGCTGTTTAAGCATAGGGCAGTGACGCGCAAACGGGATTGGGGGGAAAATAAAATAAACCTAAATTAAGCATTCTAACTAAAATCAGTATTCTGCCATGCAAGTCAATGGCAGGCAGAAGACAACATGGCCAGTGAGTAGTGGTTGCTAACGGAGGAGGCTCAGTGTGAGACATGTAACTATGCATCAGCAGGCAATCCTAGGCAAATGAGGGGAATGATAGTGAATCCCAGTTTTCCCCAGCATATGAGTCAGGTCCCAACAGTGTAAGAGCAGGAATAGTTTGATGCAAGCCTAGGATTGGGTGACATCATGGGGGGGGTGTTTCGGGCATACTGTAAGCGGATTGGAGTCCTATGGCTCGGGATTGCTCCTAGCTTAGCACAGCTATGCTAGGGGGTGTGTCTAAACCTGCTTAGCACTATACAAAAAAGCCTAGGTGGGCGTGCGTATTGCACACTGGGTTTTACAGGAAGAAAAAAGAGATTAAACCAGGAAATAGCAGTAGTGTGCACATCTGAGCACTCTATTTGTGTGGCGAGCACACGGGCATAAACAGAAAGGCAATGGGAAGAGATAACAGCAGTAGGGAGGTAATCAAGGAGAACTAGCTTAGCTGGCAGGTGAAATGTATCAGAATCAGCCAAATTACACAGGCAGCAGACCAGCCCAGCCCAGAACACCACTATAAACTAAGCAAACACCTTCCCCTCTGGTTTTTCCTACACTCTACACCACCGGTGTAAACAAGCAGGGAACTTTTAACACTCACAGCAGAAAATTATAGGTGCTGCAATAGCTATCATGTAACTTGTGGAAGAGGCTGAGGGTGGTGAGGATGTGAATGCTGTCGAACATCCCAGAATTAGAAAATGGAGAAGAGTTTACAGACCCAGGGTAACCTACCAGGGGATACATGAGCTGGAGATAGTGGAGCGCTGTAGGGTGGACAGGGGCCTCCTACAGCAAATTGTTGAGCTGTGCCAGCCATGCTTCACACACAGAACTAACAAAGGTGAACCTATCCCAGTGGATACCAAGGTATGTGTAGGCCTACGAATACTAGCTACAAGTACCTTTCAAAGGCCAACTAGGAATATGATGGAGTTTTCACAGGCATCAGAATCCAGGGTACTCCACCAGTTCCTGGATGCCATGTCAGCACATGTCGGTGAGCACATATCTTTCCCCAACACCCGTGAAGCGTTGGTCAGCAATATGCAACTGTTCCACCAAATAGCCGAATACCCTGAGGTAGTGGGTGCCATAGACTGCACGCAGATATGCATCAAAGTACCACCCGGTGAGCGGGGTAAGGTCTACATCAACTGGCAGGGCTTTCCCTCCATCAACTGTCAGGTCGTGTGCGATGCCCAGGGCATAATAATGAATGTGTGTGCTGACTGCCCTGGAAGCTATCATGATTCCCACATCTGGCATCTGATGCCGCTGTACCAGAGATTTGCCATTGGGGACATCCCTCACAGTCACCTAGTGGGGGGAATGCTGGATATGCACTGGAGCTGTGGCTGATGACACCCATCAGAAATTCACACACACCCAAACAAGAACTCCATAATGAGGCACACGCACAGACCAGAATTATAGTAGAGCATGTGTTTGGGATGCTCAAGTCACAGTTCCAGTGCCTGGACACATCCGGTGGAGTCTTGCAGTACTCACCAGCTACATGTACTCAAATTGTCCTTTTATGTGCCATGCTACACAATATGATCCTGCGGAAACAGCTGCAGCAGGAATAGCACGGGGCAGGGCCACACAGCCCCCCATCATTGTCAAGGCCTGCACAGGCACAGAGTAACTTGGAGGAGGAACAACCTGAGCCTGCCCACAGTAGGCAGAAGGAGGCATGCCCAGTATGCCCTGGCATTGGCAAAGAGGCAACGTATAGCACATACACTGACACAGGAGGGGACCCAGGGAATAACACCTCTCTCCGACTCTCACATACAGTAAAAGGGATGTCAAACATTACACTACCTGTCCCTAACTATGTGTAGGGAGTATACTATGTGCATCCGACATAAGCAGCCCTGCAGCACCACCCTCAATACTGAGACACCCACAAGATAAGTGACTCAGACATGCCAGTTAGGGGGTTCACATACTCAACAACAGTCACAGCCAGCAGGACAGGTGTAGACAAACACAAACGAAGGCTGTGTTATGGCCTCTGAATGAGGCCTATGGGTAACCTCACCCCCTGACCTACACAGACATACTACAGCAGGTCAAGCAGTGGGATGTCAGTTCTGAAGAGTAGGAAGTCAGAAACTAATATGTAGGTAATTAAAAGCTAAGATCTGTAGTACACTGGTATGCCTCTAGCCAGCAAGATAGGTAAGACTACAGACTGAAATGGAGTACCCGACATACCAGTACAGTCCAAGTAAATGTGTACAAGTGTCAGGTGTGCCCCCCCATCTGACGCAGAAATGTAGTCAAAGTCAGGTGTGCCCCCGCAATCCTGTGTAGAAATGTAGAAATAGGTGTGCCCCCCCCATCCTATGTAGAAATATAGTAACAGTCAGGTGTGCCTCCCCATCCTGTGTAGAAATGTAGAAACAGTCAGGTGTGCCCCCCCCCACTATGCAGAAATATAGTAACAGTCAATGCGAAATGATCAATGGATACCCTGCAGAGACAGCATGCTCCCTATCGGTGTACAACACAAAGGTCAGCACTGCAGTACAAACTACCTGGACTCGATCCACACATGCAATACAGACAGCCACACTCGGCATGCTCACACACTTAGAGAAATGAAGGCAATGTCAGTCAACAACATACTGAAAGGTCATACTGGGTATGCTCACACACAAACACATGAAGGCCATGTCTGCAAACACCAGTAGACCAGACATATATGGCAGTCGCAGTTGTTAGTGCAGACACTCGCAAGTATGCACCACTCATACTTTGCACACACAGTGGATAGAAATACAGACATATATGTAAGGACAACACACTATAATAAGTCAAAGGTAGATGGACATAGATGTGTGGGAGAGGGTGACTGTGACAATAAGACATCCAGGCCTGTCCCACCCAGCACACAGCCAAAGGGCCCCAAACACATGCGGTGCAGATGTCACTCACTGCAGATACTAGCCACCAGTATCTGTCAGCATGACAGACTATGTGGTACATGTGCCAGCTGTGCAAAATGACTGTACAAGGAAGTAGTCATCTAGCAGCTGTATATGACCCTGTGTGTGCCCGCATGTGGTGTGTCAACCCATAGATAAATGGGTTATGACCCATGCACACACACTGCCCTCCCCGTAGCCCTATTATGACCAGCCTGCTGGGGTCATCCAATGTGAAATACACCTTTGGGAAAATCATAGCTCAATAATCTCTGTGGCTCATCCCATAATTGTGTACCACTGTAGTGTAATAAACTCGTTAGTTAGGAGTTCTAATCCCAGACTTGACAACTGTTTGTGTGCGCGTCTGCCTGTCTCTGATGGTGTAGAGAGCAATGCTTTTTAGGGTAGTCACATTACCAACAATTCAAATGCTCAACTTTGGCAAGGCTGCTGATGTCATCCACCTAGAAATACACCTCTGGGAAGGCTGTAGCCAGGTAATCTCCGTAGCATGTCCTATAACTGTGTACTGCTGCAGTGTGATAAAGTAGTTAAGTAAGTGTTCTAATCCCAGTCATGGCAAGTGTGTGTGTCTATCTGTATGGAAAGCAATGCATTTTAGGGTACTCACACTCCCTACAATTCATATACTCAACTTTGGCAAGGCTGCTGATGTCATCCACCTAGAAATACATCTCTGGGAAGGTTGTAGCCCAGTAATCTCTGTAGTGTGTCCTGTAACTGTGTATGCTGTAGTGTGATAAAGTAGTTAGGTAGGTGTTCTAATCCCAGACATGGTGTGTGTGTGTCTGTCTGACTCTATGTGGGAAAAGAGCAGTGCTTTTTAGGGTACTCACACTCTCTACAATTCATATACTCAGTGTTGGCAAGGCTGCTGATGTCATCCACCTAGTAATACAACTCTGGGAAGGCTGTAGCCCAGTAATCTTCATAACGCATCCTGTAACTGCATATTTCTGTAGTGTGATAAAGTAGATAGGTGTTCTACTCCCTGACATGGCAAGTGAGTGTGTGTGTGTCTGCCTGTGTAGCGAGCAATGCTTTTTAGGGTACTCACACTCCCTGCAATTCATATGCTGAACTTTGGAAAGACTGCTGATGTCACCCACCTAGAAATACACCTCTGGGAAGGGTGTAGCCCATTAATCTCCATAGGTTGTGCCATAACTGTGTACTGCTGTAGTGTGATTTAGAACTGAGGTAGGATTATATCCTCACCCATGGTAGTTCTGGATGTTTTGTTTGTGTTTCAATGTCTGTGTATGGAGGAATGCATTATAGGCTAGTCACACTCACTACAATTTGAATGTCCAACTTTGGCTATCCTGCTAATGTCATTCATTGTGAAATACACATTTGGGGAAAGAGTTCACCAGTTATCCCCGTGGTGCATCCTATAACAGCTCCATGCTGTAGTGTGCTATAGATCGCAGTTAGGGGTTCTATACCCACACGTGTTGGTCGTGGATGTTTTGTGTGTGTGACTCTGTCTGTGTAGGCAGAGAAAACAGAACGCTAATGACTCACTAGTCTCCTCACAACCAGCAGTGTCCAACAACAATGGAATAAAAGTTATCCAACTCCACGAATTGTGTAAAAACTAATTTAATATAAACTTGTTGAATCCAAAACCTGTTAAGTGCTTTCACCCACTGAGTCGTGGGCTTCATCAGAACAATTAAACAGCTGTTCACTATCATTTAAATATACTACATTGGCTCTAAAATAATTTCAACTTCTTAAAGCTACAACCTATATATAAAAATTCATGTAGCACCAAATGACATCAGTTAAAATAGACATTCTCTATAATAAATAAGTAAATGAATAATAAACGTTGTTCCATACATATAATAAGTCCATATAAATAAAACATCCATGTAATTAATAAAAATATAAAAAAAATAATAAGCATAAAACTATGCACACATACAATACATCAGCTTGATATTTCTAAAATTGGTTTAACGGATATATAGTCATTTAATCCAGGTGGTGTCATAGCATCTGTTAATATCTGCCACCACACTTATTTGTATGCTAGTATATTTTTAACATTACCACCTCTTGGATTATTTGATATGTTTTCTAATATAGCAAATTTAAAGTAATGATCATCTCCTCGACTGTTAATATGTTTATATAATGCATTTTTTGGATCTTTTGTTTTAATACTGTATAAATGAGAGTAAATTCTTTTCTTAAAATTTCTCTCAGTCTTTCGTATGTAAAATGAAGGACATAACATACATTTCGCCAAGTAAACAAGCATTTTGGTGTTGCAATTGCCCTGTTTAAATTTGATTTTAGTCCTATTAATGTTTTCCAATGTTGTTTCCGTCTCTTCATTAATAGCAAAACACTGATGACAAGCACCACATTTCGAAGTGTGTGTGTGTGTGTGCCCCCTGGTCTTGCTTACTTTATGACCATTCTCTAGTAATTTTTTTCAGATTACTTCCCATCTTGTAAACAAATGTTAGTTTGGACCCTAATATATCCAATTTCTCTTGATCAGTCAGTAGGATATACCAGTTCCTGATCATAATTTCTTTAACTTGATTGATATGGGGACCGTATTCTAAAATACACGCTCTGCTGTACATTTTGTTGTCACTACCTCCCCTACCTGTTACAGTGCTAACAATTTCTATATTCTGATTCATTCCTAAGAGCGGAGCATACTTCTTCACCCATTCACTAATAATGTATGTATTAACGTCTCTCATCATGTTTAAATCATATCCCCTTTCTTCAAATAATTTAGAGATATAACTAACGTCCTCTATCATATCAGTGTAGTTGGATGTCATTCTAAAAGCTCTTATACATTGCCCTTTATAGATGTTATATTTTAACTTCCTGGGGTGATTACTGTTGAAATCTAAGTAGGAATTAGAAAAAAGTGGCTTTCCTATGTATCTTTGACTTAAAACTACTTCCATCTGTGGTAATGAGTGTGTCCAAGTATGCTACCCCTTTAGTGTTGCTTTCTGAGGTAAATTTTAAATAATCACTACTCCTATTAAGGTACTCCAAAAAATCATCAAAGGAGCACTGGTCTCCTTTCCACAAAATATATATATCATCCAGGAACTGTGAGTAATATTTTATATTATCAAAATAATCACTTTTGAAAATTGTCTCCTCTTCCCAGTCCAGCATTACCAGATTTGCATAAATGGGGGCACATGCTGCCACCATTGCTACTCCATTGATCTGCATGAACACCTCATCTTCATAGTATATAAAGTTGTTTTCCAATACTATTGACATCAATTCTACAATTAAACTGATCCTATCCCAGTCGAGATTACTATGTTTCTGAATACTGTTTGTAAAGGCCTCCATTCCCTGTGTCAGTGGTATACAAGTAAAAAGATCAATCATGTCTGTAGAAGTAAATAGCAGGTCCTTGTTCCCCATGTCCATAGGAAAGTTCTTTAAAAATTCCCATGAATCCTTAAGTAGATGTTTGATCTTCCCATATATTGGTTTAAGCATAAAATTTACCGCTACTCCTAAAGGGAAAGTCTTAGATTTGCTGCCAGCAATTATTGGCCTAAATGGTGGATTTAATGCATTTTTGTGCACCTTAGGTATACCTACTATAGTCGCCATGAATGGGTACTCTACCCTTAAATAGTTGTATAAATCTTCAGTTATCCTTCCATCCAATAAAAACTCTTCTAAATACATGTCAATTCTTCTATAAGAAATATTAACTTCATTCATAGAGGTCACTACATAATTACCTGACCCATGTAATATGTCATGCATTATGATACTATATTCTAAGGCATCATAGATCACAATACCGCCTCCCTTATCTGGTTTCATAACTCTTATGGTATTGTTTGTTCTAAGTTCCTCCAGAACCCCAGCTTCTTCCTTTGTTAAATTGCATTTCACTTTCCTTATAGTATTTCTATTATTAAACTGATATATCTCTCTTGTAACCATTCTGTCATACATCTGAACATTTGAATTCATTAAAGGCATAAAGCTACTTTTCTTCTTTAAAACATTCTGCTTAATCATTACTGTCCTTCCTATCTTTAAACATTAGTGCTAGATTCAACTTCCTTATATATTGTCTGCGTAGGGAGCAATGCATTTTAGGCTAGTCACACTCACTACAATTAGAATGTTCTGCTTTGGCAATCCTGCTGATGTCATCCAATGTGAGATACACCTTTGGGGAAGGAGTACTCCAGTAATCTCTGTGGTGCATATTATAACTGCGTAGTGCTGTAGTGTAATGAACTAGTTAGGTAGGAGTTCTACTCTCTGACATGATAGGTGTGTGTGTGTTTGTAACTCGTATTCTGTGTGGAAGTGGTGGTGAGTGTGTGACACCTATGACCAATGTGGATTGGCTTTTGCATAATTCTTATAGGGTGACCCTACTATATATCGCAATGTCCACCATACAGGGATAAGAGATGTGAAATAGCTGGGAGGCTGGAGTGCAAAGCTCATGTGACATCAAGGCCAGGCAATCACAATTAGCAACCCCAGTATTACCCAGAGCACACTGTCAACCCATGTCTCATACACACACACATGCCTAGGCAACAGCCAATATGTGGGTAGTACACTGCATATTGGCCACTGATAGTAACTATGGAGTGATAGCAGTGGGCTACAGAGGGCAAGGCACTCTGTCCAATATGCACATACATGCAGGCAGTGCACCCTCCCCATGTTCCCCAATGGACACCTGCAACACCTGTGGTGACATCACATGTGACCCACAAAGTACATACCATGCCTGACAACATGACCTGTATGGATAGATGCCACTGACACCAGGGAATGCCATTAGCATGCTATCAATGTAGGTGCAGGATAAACTTGCTGCTGATTACCAGTTCCCACCACATATGGGCAAGACTGGCACATCTGATGATAATTTGTGTACACAGCATGGGCCAGACACCCCAGGTACAGTTCCACATGTCACTGCACATGCATGTAGGAGGTGTGCACATCCCAGACACCGTCCATGGCATGGACTAAGGGACACATATATGGCAAGCGATGCACAGCATTGCCCACACACAATAGTAGCCCAGGTGACTGGATGAGGGATATAATACCCACCTGTGTGGGCAAATGCAGAGACCATAGCCCTGAGCCACAATGCAGACCATTGTCATGTGGCCTGATGCCAAGGTATACCCATCACCTAGCCTTGTATAAGCCATCTGCCACAGTCAACCATCACACATCCATGCAGACATGCACCAATGCATATCAGTACTGGCACCCTGTGTGTTTGTGTGTATTGTATGGTGCGTAGGTTCACATCCATACTCACTACAACCCCCATTGGCATACTGAAGCATGCTGTCTGATGTCAGACACCTCCCCATACCCTTTGCCCATACAACCTCCATATGACCTATGTGGTGCATGTGATACCTGCACAATGATGTATTGTGGCAATCCCACTACTGATGAGTTTTAATACTGGACCTGCCAAATGTGTCAATGTGTGTGCGTCCCTGTGAGAGTGTGGCTGTGTTGATGGTAGCACCTTTTCATGCGGAAAGGCATGTGTACATCACCTACCATATATCTACCATATCCCTGTTGCAGATGTCACTTACCATCATATATATGTTCTGAGAGCTCCACAACAGGTAACCCATGTGGGGCATCCAATACGTGCATAGAGCTGTGATAACACTACATAGTCATCAGGGTTTGATACCCTGTCCTGGTAGGTGTGTGACACAAACATGCTTAAGTTTTACTCTCCCACCCCTCCCTGACTTGTCTCTGCTTTTGTCTGCCTCTCCCACTCCCTCTCTGGTGGATGTGGAGACCTACACCTGCTTTGCTTATGCAGCAGTATGTGTATTTTCAGTGATGCTCATGATCAGCTGATGGCCTCTGCACGAATTCCAGCCCTCCCCCAGCTGATTGCATGTGGAACAGCTGTGGTAACATTCCCATAGCCAATTGCATGAAAACACACTATAATATCTAAGAACATCATGGTGGTGTTGGCCCTTTTCATTCACTGTGAGCAGGAACTAGATCTGTTGTTTGGCAAATAGCATTGCAGATGGATTGGGGATTTACATCTAACAACATACACTGTGGAAACAAGGAACACACAGGAGGGAATGTGGCTGACCTGACTACAAACTGTAAGTGCTGCTATACTGCATTTGGAGTAATGTTGGTTGTGTGTGGATATGGCAGTCCTACATGTCTCAATACTTGCCATGTCAGTTCTATGTATATGAGGAATCCCCATCTGCAGGGTCATCTGCAGACTGGGCAGTGTGTTGTCCCTTTAGTTTCATGTGTTACCATGGAGCATCTGTCTGTGGGCTGCAGATGGTAGTGTGAGGATTGCAGTCTGTAGATGGTGAAAGCCGTGACAGTTACTGACTTCATATCCCTCATAGGACATATGTTGCAACAAACCCTGTTACAACAGTAACTGTATGAGGTTATCACAGCAACATGTCAATATTGGCCCTATGTATGTGCATCCAGCCCCAACTCTGTCAACATTTGCACACATGTCATGCATGAAGAGGTGCATATGTGCTGTACACCATAATTAGTGTCATCATATCTGATAACATGCCAGTGAGATATCAGACTGCTACAAATGTTATGTACAGTAGGGGACATATTTGATGACATAATCTAGACATAGTGTGGTTGTTTGTACAGTACTGAGGTCTGTGTACTTATGGTGAATGTCGACAGTGTGTGTATTGTTAATATGTACCTTGGCCTGTGTACAGAGTGTGGTAGTTGTCATCGTCCTAGGTCCCTTCCTATCTGATGTTACATGCAGCTCCACTGTATGTTACCATATTGGCTTACATGTTTGTAGGGCCATACACACACATGTCCCATACCACAATCAGCCATCAAAACAAACAGTGTAGCAGCCCAGTATATGTAGGGTTAGTGTGTGAGTGGCACATATGAGGATAGTGTTAAACAGATAGTCCATATACTGTAATATTATGCTAGCTTGCCATATGTGGCTGTGGCTCTGTTCTCATTGGTTGTGGTTATGCACTTTCACACAGGTGTATCTTACCTTGTGCTGTGATATGCCTGTACAGCCTGCTATATATGCAGGTACATGTGCAGTCCCCCATAAGAGATGTAGGCCAGCGTTGAGCCAGTCTGCCTGTAGCCCACACAGTGCATTGTTACATACCTAGCAGCTTAGTGTACTTACCCAGTGAGATGTCATGTGCAGATACTTGCCAGATGTACTGCTGCTGGGCATCCCTTATGTATGTCAGACTGAGCAGTGGGATGCTGTACAGATGTATGTCAATATCTAGTGGGTAGTTTGTGGCCATGGCACCCCTGTACTAGTGGGTAGTACGTGTCAGGCCAGACAGGTGTGTGTGAATGCCTAACATATGGTGGCATATGTATACCAGTTGTTATGTGTTATACCCATCTACATGGCTGTTAGCATCCATGTTATCAGGTATGGTACACATGTTTTGCACTAAAGGGTTTTGTGTATACCTCTGGACTGTACAGAGTGTGTCAGCATGTCCACACATATTGGCCAATATCTCTGCTGCAGTCGACAGGGGCAGTGTGTGCTAGCAGCGGTACTTTACTATGATGTCCTTAGGATGTCTGTCAGTAGCCAATGGCACACATGTGAAAAGCAGATGTGACTGTCCACGCACACCATGTCTGTGAAGACAATCCCAGTTACAGTAGCAATAGTATATAGGACTGTAATAGTACACAAATAAAGGTTTTCCATTCCTGCAAACCTGTGTGTGGTGTTTTTTCCTATGACCTCTCTGTGGGTACATGTTGCAGGCAATGACTGTCATTTGTATGGGTGGCCCATACAGTGTCTAGTTGTTCAGGTGTGAACTGTAGGCATAGTGGCTGTTCCATATTTTGTGCACCTCCTACATATGTATCTTACTGTACATATCTCTGCATGTGAATGTGTAGTCACATGTGTATATATATATATATATATATATATATATATATATATATATCTGTATCTGAATGTATGTGTCTGTGTATATGTATCCTGGGGATGTTGATAGCTTCCATATTTTACATTTCCTATGGGAGCCAGACTGTACTGCATGATATGTTACCAATACCAGCCTGACATCATACAGGTGGGATGTAGTATTGTTAACATCTTGTGCCCATGTCATGTCAGGTCCTGGTTATGGGATATGCAGCACTTGGTAGTGTATTGCAGGGAGGACGTGCTTGGCTGGGGGGGTATGCCTATTCATACAAGACGTATATTGTTTGGGGCCTCTCAACCCCATTAATGGTGCATGTGGGAATATTTGTTTTTGTTAATCTACCATTGCTATCTACGGATGTATGGCCACATATACCTATATAGATATTTATATATATCAGCTTACATATGTATGACTATGTCCATATACACCTACATAGCTATATACCTGCGTACATATATGTACCTTGCAGTTCATATGTTGACATATAGGTGTAGACATATGTATGTGTCGATGTAGGCATTTGCATGTATATATGTTCATATATATTTTTATATATGTATATATTTCTAAATATACACACACACACACACACACACACACACACATATATATATATATATATATATATATATATATATATATATATATATGTATATATATATATATATATATATACATATATAAAAATGTTGTATCTGTTTAGATATTAATATATTTATGCACACACATACATCTAGATGTTGGTTACATTCTCTGTACTGTAGCATGACTGAGTTATATGTTTCTGAAAACATCAGCGTTATGTATATCTGTCATGGCTTACTGGTAAATCACTTTGTTTATGGTATCCTGGGTTTGAGTCTTACAGAGGCTGTTTATTTTGTTGCTGGGCAGAACACAGGCCATTGGATACAGTGTGATTAAGGCACTTTAAAGCAGTTGTAAGCAGGTTTGTGCAGATGTAAACACTGCTAATTTCCAGTTACAGTTTCTTATACTCAGTTTCTATATTGCTTAACCTGTGTAGGCATAGCTTACCCCTGCGCAAACAGGCTTAAACCTGCTCACTGCTGCTTAAAAGTGCTTACTCATGCTTACTTCTGCACTAATTTCTTTAAAAGAAAAGAAAAAGGGGTTGTTAGGAAAGTGGTAAAAAAGGGGTGCAAAGAGGGAAAGACAGTAGGTAAAATAGCCAGGGATGTGCAGGAAGGGTGTAGGGAAGGTCCATAACTGCCCATTTCTTCTACAGCAACAGCTGTGCATATACACTGAATTTGGATGTAGATTTGGACACTCAAACCCCTGGGAGAGGGTGAGGACAACAGTAATTCATTGTGATGCAAATTAGACGGGATTACATGTGTCCGGTGGACACGTGTGTGAAATGGATAGCTATGTATGGGGCAAATTTTTTTTGTGGGAAAATATTGCCCTTTTTTCAGGTAAGAGTGGGATGTTGGGGAGGGGTAGTAAATATATTTGGAGAAGTAAGCTGGGTATGTTAACAGACAAGACAAACAAGACAGCATACAGGGGTGGTATATGACACATGTGGGAGGTAAACACCTTGGATGGGGAGGGGTGTTTGGAAGTCGCAAGCCCATGAGCCCCCAAATGTAAACAGTGGGACTGAGGTCCCCACTCATGAGCAGTCACGACTGCACCTTCACGGCCCCAAGGGACGCTGTGCTGGGGGCTGGGTAGGAGGGGCAGGCTCACCCTCTAATTGTGCCACGCAGCCCTCAAGCTGGCATAGCCGGTCACAAACTCCCTGTCGAGCTCCCTACTCACCACAGTCCAGACCTGATGGCGGGTGACAGATACTTGTCTGCCCCCGCTCCCAGGTGGTGGCCGAGCCCCAACCACTGTGGTAGTTCCACCGAAGGTGGTGCAGGGCCAATGGAGGAGTAGGTCTCAGGCTGGGCCCTAGACGTGCTGGTGCCCAGTGCCATTGCCGGCTGAGGTGGGACAGGTGGGTCAGCTGGGACCAGCCTTCCCATACGAGCGATGGTGTTGCAGTTTTAAGAATGATATGGGTTAGTAATAGTCAGCAGCATTCTGGTTTAGTTATAACAGCATGCATAGGTATTCCCATTAACCCAAGACACCAGATTTACAACAGTTGCAGAGCAAGCAGAACACATGCATGTATGGGACAGCAGTGGCCATTACAACAGCATGCAGGTTTCATTGATAGCAACAGGCCACCAGTATGGGGGTATTTTAACATGGCACATGCATAGAATCAAATGTGAATATTTGCAAAACAATAGGACATATGTCCCAACAAAAGTATGGAGTGTACACGTACCCAACGAGGTGTGCAATTCGGTTATTGTTGCACATATGGTGGGGGGTGAGAGAGAGAGAGAGGTCAATTAACAAATAATATATCCCTGTAGTTTTCACAACTTTCTTAGTCACTGCAGTGATCTGTCCCTTACATGTATTATTACACTACCCAATGGCCTTACTTTGTACAATGGTATGTTTGTAGATTAGTATATATGTGGACTGTGTCTTATGTATAATCTGTACCTCTTACCTGTTATAGCTGTTGGGAAAATCATTAACACTACCTGACAAATTCTACACATACTCACAGATGCCATGCTTGTAGACAAGTATATGAGTGAACTGTGTTGTAACTGCAGTCTACACCTCTTACCTGTTATAGCTGTTGGGAAAATCATTAACACTACCTGACAAATTCTACACATACTCCCAGATGCCATGCTTGTAGACAAGCATATGAGTGAACTGTGTTGTACCTACACTCTACACCTCTTACCTGTTATAGCTATTGGGTAAATCTTTGTTAACACTACCTGTCAAATTCTACACATACTCCCAGATGCCATGTTGATGTTATACACATACCTAACAGTCCGTTATTGCACACACTCTGGTCAAGGCTTGACAAGATGCAGGTGTTAATGTGACATATTTTGGAATAGCTGTCATACACTTTGGGTGAGATGCTACAATGACAGGTTTGTTTCCATATACATTCTCTTTTTAAGTTCAGGTCTGACTATCCATTATATGTCAGTATAAGCTGCCTACATTTCTTGGATCATCACACTTATTTGTCAAGGGAACAGGTTACCAGTCAGCAGATTTGGACCCTCTATTTGGACATGCTGGACAGGTCAGAACAGTTGATGGGTATGACTAGGCATACAGCTTACTACCTGAGCATTCTGCCACAGTCTGTAGAGTTGATGGTTATGATAGTGCTTACAACGTACTATCTGAACATTCTAGCAAAGTCTGTACAGTTGGGTCGAATTATGCATACAGCTTTCTATATGTACTTTCTTGCAAACTCTGTACAGTTGTGGGGTATGATTATGCATACAACTTACTACCACTCCCGGGATTCAAACCCCTACTGTGTGTGGTAAAAATATTGCAGTTGACATCACAGTACACTGTGCTATCAGGGAATTGGTGTAAAGCATTCTAATGGTTTCTGTCTAAGTCTCCCTCAGGTGTTCTATATGACTGACCTCTTGGAACTTCCAACATTGTTATACTGAACTTCCTACACATTTTAACTGCATTCAACAGTGTGGGTAAGACTGCTTAATACAACAGTACTATTTATAGAATGCAACACTACAACAACGTATGAAAGCAGAATGTACACAAGCACTCCAGAGGTTATACTTTTAATCACTAGATATTGCACCTTTTTTCCACGCAACCTATATGACAGCCTTCCTGCCATA
This sequence comes from Protopterus annectens, assembly GCF_019279795.1. NCBI lineage: Eukaryota > Metazoa > Chordata > Ceratodontiformes > Protopteridae > Protopterus > Protopterus annectens. Next base: position 1,999,967,250 of record NC_056728.1, read on the forward strand.
GTGTCTGGTTTATTCAGTACATCCCATACACAATACATTTTTATACTGGTACAACACTTTCTAGTACTGTTATATATATTTGTTATGACAGTACATGCAAGAATATTACTAACATGCCTTGTGATGCAGCCTTTGCTGCCTAACAGCATGGGCTTGCTGGTTCGCAGCTGTCGGAGAAATATAGTGATATTTAGCCATTACCTATCCATAGTATACACAAGCTAGGCAAGCATTATCTACGTAGTAGAATGAGTACTTACTCAGTGCTGGGGCATCAGCCATCTGCCTGGATTCTTGGATCCACTGGTCCAAGAGAACACCCCTCTGCCGCTTCAGGTCAGCATGGTGTTGCCTGACCTGTTCACCAGTCTGGAGGATACCAGTGGCACTGGTGAGGTCATGGGAGAGACGGTCCCAGGCCTCTACTTTATACTGTGAGCCCTGGTACTGGCCCTGCAGTAGTGTCTCCTCATGGTGTTTTACCAGGAGCCATACCATGAGTCTGGACTCCTGGGTGCCCCAGCACTGCGCTCTAAATCAAGTGCCTTCCCCAACTCCAGCCATTCTGCCTACAGTAGGGAGCTGCAACCAGTTATGGGAATTATTGGTGCCTGTGGGGTTTAAATACACCCGATTTCCCACACTTCCCTGTGATAGGATGGTTTTGAAAAGTCTAAGCTATGGGCACACCTGCTTACCTAATGGTGGCATTGCTTAAAGGGGCATACCACTGGGCAGATTGAGTTAGCCGGCCTACACATTGCTTACACCATGTACGCTGACCTGTGCAATGCTTAGCATTGCTTAATATCTAATTAGCATTATATTTTCCTTTTGACATTGATTTATTATTTGTTACATGCTATACCTGTGTCTGGTATCTGTGATTCATGTGCAGGTACACTGTATGGGATCCTGTGGAATTCAACACTTTATTACAATAATGCCTCACAAATGGCCTTACTACAGCACTTCAGTTCACATATTTATGTTATGTAGCAGGTTATACAACATCACACTGTTCATAGATTCATTTCACATGTTCAGTTTGATTTTCCTATGGTGAGGATTTGTTTGTTGAAACCTCAATGTTATTTACTGCTGTGATGGCTTAGTGATTAACTGCTGTGACTGTAATGTACAGGGTCCTGAGTTCTAGCCTTGCAGAGGCTGTTGATTTTGTTTTTGGGCAGAACACAAGCTGTTGGATACAGAGTGATTAAGGCACTTTAAAGCAGTTGTAAGTGGGTGTGTGCATATTTGCAAGGAGCTAAGCACTGCTAACTTCCGGTCACAGTTTCTTACACTCAGTTAACGTCTCCTTTGCTTAATCTGTGTAGGCAGTGCTTACCCCCATGCAAACACACTCAAACATGCTAAATAGTGCTTACATATGCTTACTACTGCTTAGTTGTGCTTAGACCTGCTTACCAGTGCCTTATTCATTATAACACTGATACTTCACATGTGCATTTCCTGCAGTACTCTAGTTCATAAATATGTATTATTTAGTGGGTTTGCAACAAATATATTGGTTATAATGTGCTTTGCCATGTAAAATAGACTGTGCTGCAGTGGGACTCGAACTGGGAATGCCTGCTCGTTAGGCGAATGCTCTGCCCACTACACTATTGCTGTTCTGCTTCATTTGCATATATCTTCCTTGTTATCCTCTTCAGCCTTTTATGCTGCTTTAATGGTAGCTAAGCAATGGGCAGACCCGCGCACCTACGGTTAGCTTTAATCGGATTTAAAAAAAAATAAAAGGGTTTCTTCATTTACTTTTTCTGCACTGTTGCTGTTGCACACATGGGGAACTGTTGGTGGGGATCTGTGGACACATATGAGAGATCTTGCTTATTTCTTCCCACTTTCTGATGCTCTACATTGCAGGGGCATGTTTATTCTGAGAGTTCTGCTCTCAGACATGCCCCCTGCACTCGTACATGCTCCATGTAAGCCCAGAAGCTCGCACAGCGCGTCTTCATTGATATACATGGCGTGCTGCTGTCCTGCTCCTAAATGGGTGCTTCTGTGCAGGACAAAGCTAGTCCTCCACTGAAAATTGGAGAATCTGGGGGAAAATCTTTAACTGGTCAGGTAAAAAGAGAGATACTGTTATGATGGAGCTGAAAAAGCAAAAAATTATGAGCTAACTCAAGTTTTGTCATGTACATATCAACAAGAATCTCTAAGATTTACTTTAGTTAAATAGTCTCCAGATCCCAAAGGAAAATACACAATATTTCACGGAGACTTGCCACCCATATTGAAGAGGTTGTTGTCTCAAATTCTATGGGGTCTTATAGATCTTGTGGCAAAACAATGTCCTCTTGCTATGATCCAGGATCTAAGCTTTTCCACTGATTGATATGTGAGATTTTTTCAGTAAAAATTTATATATGCTTGCACTACAGCTGACTTTCGGAGTGTGTGTGTGTGTGTGTGTGTGTGTGTGTGTGTGTGTGTGTGTGTGTGTGTGTGTGTGTGTGTGTGTGTATGTATGCGCAGTACTCAGTCTTAGGGGATACCAGTCCAAAAGGTTTTGGGGAACAAGTGATAGTCATTTCTAAGAAAATCTGTATCCAGGCAGATGTCTGATCTCACAGCTTATTGATTGCTGGACAGTCCTAGAGTTTGTGAAAAAGGTTATAATATTGGACAACAGCAAGTTGGACAGCAGGTGTTCCCTTTTGGTAGCCAGTATCCTTGGTGTTCTAAGAACATTATTTTCTCGAAAGCATATGGAGTTTATATTTGAGATAGAAGTTCTTTCACAAAGGAGGTGATAAGAGTATAAAGTTGTTGTCTACACTTACCGGACATTCAGGTTTCAGGCATAACAACACTACTTCTCTGTGCTGGGTAATATATTTGATACTGGAAGGATGCAGGGGTTTTAGTTGGTGCAGGCCTAATGGGAAAGGTTCTTAATGTAAATAACCTTAAGGGTGGGTCAGTAAATTATATTGCAGAGATGCAAAAACTTCCAAAAAAAGATAACTTTGACAGATTCTAATGATTATGGAAGCCTTCAAAGTCATGAAGGACACATTAGCCAGCCACCCTAGCAGTAATATCACAACATTTTCTACAACTAGTACATCCCATTCTGAACTGATAAAGGGGGAACCATAGAACACAAAATATGAGTTGCCCCATAAAGGGATAGCTGAATCCCATATCTGTGACCAAAGTAAAGACATTGAAAGGGATCTGAGTGCCAAATGGTTATAACACAAACAGTGACAGAGTTTAAGATGCTTGGTAAAAGGTACCATTTCAGCACCCAGAAGGAGATGGATTATAGTTAATAACTGTTATACACCCTTGATGTACTCTTTCCCTCCATCCACCCCAAATAAATGTATCAATCAGGCCTCCAAGTTTCCTAAGCCAATGGTGAGATGGATGCAGGTGTAGGAATCTCTCTCTCTCTCTCTAGCTATATATATATATATATATATATATATATACACACACACACACACACACACACACACACACACACACACACATATATATATATATATATATATATATATATATATATATATAGATAGATAGAGAAAGGAGATTCAAACATCAAAGCAGTTGAAATATGGCCTATTAAAGACAAGTGCAATTATCTCCAGGTATGGACCAAGATTAAAAATGTATTCCACATGATTTGAAAGTTGGTTTTGAGTATCTTTGTAATATGGGAATTGAGTTGAAAACTCAAATAGTGAGGGATGGGTTTAGTGTAAAAGGAAGGAAGAGATGCCCCTGAACAAGAAAGGCTTTTGTCAGATGCATTCACCAAGAATAGTTCAGTTTTGGTTACATTCCTCCGGATTTACTATTCCTCCATACAGGACTAGCTTAGTCCTGCATGGAGGCGGATGTTTAGGAGCAGGATGGCAGCGCACCATGCATAGTAATGAGGAGTGCTGCTTGAGCTCCTAATCTTACATGGACTGTGTAAGAGAGCAGGGGCCATGTCTGAGAGCAGAGCTCTCAAAATATACACCCTCCCAAAATGAAGAACAGCAGAAAGGGGAAGAAATGAGCGAGACCGTTCACAGGTGTTCGCATATCCCCACCAACATACCCCCTCATGTGCAACAGCAAGTAATCGCCAATAAAATGAACAAACCCTTTATTTTATTTTATTTTAAAATCCGAGTAAAGCTAACCGTAGGTGCGTGGGTGATCCCATCGCTTAGCTATGGTTAATGAAGTTTAAATGGCTGAAGAGGATAAAAAGGAAGATATATGCAAATGAAGCAGCATAGCAATAGTGTAGTGGGCACAGCATTTGCCTTACGAGCCGGCATTCCCAGTTCAAGTCCTACTGCAGCACATTCCATTTTCCATGGCAAAGCATGCTATGACTAATATGTATGTTGCATAACCCACTAAATAACATATTTTTATGAACTGGAGTACTGCAGTAAATGCACATGTGAGGTGTCAGTGTCATATTGAATAAAGCAGTAGTAAGCAGGTTTAAGCACCAATAAGCAGTAGTAAGCATATTTAAGCACTAATAAGCAACCTTAAGCATGTTTTCATGGCGGTAAGCAATGGGTTCACCGGTTAAGCAATCCTGAAGCTAACTCTCAATAAGCATATGTAACTGGAGGTTAGCATTGCTTACCCTCATGCCAACCCATGCAAACCCAATTACAATTGCTCATGAGTGCCTTAATCACTCTGTATCCAATGGCCCTTGTTCGGCCCATCAACAAAACAAACAGCCATGCAGGTCTCAAACCCAGGACCCTATACGCAACAGTCACAGTAGTTAACTACCAAGCCATCACAGAACTATAAAAGAATGAGGCATCAGCAAACAAGGCTTTACCATAGTAAATCCGAACTGAACCTGTGAAAGGAATTAGTATACAGACATATGTGCCCTTAACCCACTACATAACATAAATATGAGAACTGGAGTAAAGCAGTAAGCCAAGAAGTCAAGTGTAATTGTAATAGCGTGTCGACGTCCCCAATAAAAGACAAGGAACCCATATAGTGTATGTAGACATGAATCATGGATACCAGGCATACATATAAGGTGTAATGAATAATAACTTAATGCCAAAAAGGAATTATAATGCAAACTGTAATGTAAGCAACGCTAAGCATTGCACAGGCCAGCTTAGGAGGTGCAAGCAATGTGTAGGCCAGCTAACTCAATGTGCCCAGTGTTATACCCCTTTAAAGAATTCCACCCCTAGGTAAGCAGGTTTGCCCATAGCCTAGCCTTTTCAAAACCAGCCAATCATGGTAATGTGTGGGAAATCGGCCCTACTTAAACCCAAGAGGTGGGAATACATCTCATAACTCATTGTAGCTTCCCCTTGCAGGCACAATGGCAGTAAGGGGAGAAGGTGCACACTTTCAGGCACGGTGCTGGTGCATCCTGGAGTCCAGAGTCATGGCAGGACTCCTTGTCAAAGACCATGACCAGAGACTGATGCAGGGCCAGTACCAGGGCTCCCAATATAAGGCAAAAGTCTGGGACCGTCTCGCCCATGACCTCACCAGCGCCACTGGCATACCCCGAACTGGTGAGCAGGTCAGGCATCACTATGCCGACCTAAAGCAGCATAAGGGGGACTTCTTGGACCAGTGGATCCAAGAGGCTAGAGTGGCAGGAGATGTTCCAGTTGTGTGTAAGTATCACCCCACTATGTGTGTAATAATTGCCAACTCAGGTATATCATGGCTAGGTATGGCTAAATATTCCTCTTATGTCCCCCACAGCTGCAATGGAGTGGGCCGTGAACCAGAAGGCAGAAGGCCCACTTCAGTTACCTGGCAAGGTTGCGACGTGAGGCAGGTCAGTAATACTCATGCATTTACTGTCATAGGAAATAAAACTAAAAGTAGTAGTAAATCAATTGCCTGTATAAAACCTGTATTGTTCAAGGCACGTACTGCATACATTGGAGAATATGGCAGGAAAAGTCTCATATAGTATGTATATAAATAAAAGTGTAACAGCCTGACAATGAAGGTCTAACTGCTGGACTGCATGTGTACACTCTGGTATCATATGGTAATGTAGATTTGCAATCATGTAATAGTACTGTTGTATTAAGCACTGTTAACCACACAGTGCACCATAAATTGAATGTGTAGGAATGCCTGTATATGACTGGTGTAATCCCCAGAGGCCATTTAACGCAATTGAGAGACACATAGACAGAAAACAGGGAAACTGCAAACAGCAAAACCCAAATAGCACATGCAACTCAGATGTGAACTGTTGCTTTATTTAGCACACACAGCCATGGTTCAAATCCTGGGAGTGGTAGTTAACTGCATACAGAATCATACCCCACAACTGTACAGATATGTCCAGAATGTCCAGTAAAGTGGCCCATATATGTTGCCTGTCAACCTGTCCCCCTGGGAAATCATTGGGATGACCTCAGATGTATAGGCAGCAAACAGGAAATACAACTGATTGACATACATCTATTTGCACAAAGCTGGCACACTAGCAACTCTCCAAAACCTTATGTGACTAAGAAACCATATATGTCCCATATACACCCCAACTTCTCAAGCTGTGGCCAGAGTGTGTACAGTAACAGAGTGAGATGTATGCGCATAATAGTAATGTGGAATGTAGTACTGTGTGTGGGAACATTCAGGTAGTACTAACAAACAATTTTCCCGTAGGTCTGCCAGATACCAACACTGTGCTCAGAAATACAAGAATGATACCCTGTTATGGTAGTGTTTACATTGGTAGTGTATGGCATTGCAACTGATGCAGTTGCTCTGAATAATGAGGTATTACACATCACTGTCGCCCACACTGTCCTACAGAATATTACTGTCTGGGGATCTGTATAAGAGTGTTGTAATACAAGGTCAGAATGCAAAAGCCCAGTCAGTTAACAGTACAGAGAAAGTATTCCAACATTTAGATGTATGTGTGGGTGCAAATATATTAATATCTAAACAGATACAACATGTCTATATATGTAGATGTAGATATATATATATATATATATATATATATATATATATATATATGTATATATATATATATATATATATATATATATATATATATATATATATATATATATATATATATATATATATATATATATATATATATATATATATATATATATATATATATATGAACATATATGCATGCAAATGCCTACATTTATAGATATATATGTCTACATCTATATGTCTAAATATATACAGCAAGTTACATATATGTAAGCAGATATATATATATATCTGTGTAGGTATATACGGACATAATTATATTTATGTGAGCAGATATATATATCTATATAGGGATGTATTGACATACATCTGTAGACACCAATGGGGAAATAACTACAACATATATGTCCACATGCACAGTTAATGGGGTTGAGAGGCCCCAAACAATATACGCCTTGTACGAATAGGTCTACACACCCCACAGCCAAACACGTCTGCCCAGCAATACACTACCAAGTGTTGCAGATCCCATAACCAGGACCTGACACGACATGGGCACAAGATGTTAACAGTACTACATCCCACCTGTATGATGTCAGGTTGGTATTGGTAACATATCATGCAGTACAGTCTGGCTCCCATAGGAAATGTACAATGTGGAACTATCAACATCCCCAGGATACATATTTATATATATATATATATATATATATATATATATATATATATATATATATGGATATATATGTGACTACACATGCACATGCAGATATATGTACAGTAAGATACATATGTAGAAGGTGCACACAATATAGAACAGCCAATATGCCTATGGTTAACATCTTAACAGCTGGACACTGTATGAGCCACCCATACAAATGACAATCATTGCCTGCAACATATACCCATAGAGAGGTCATAGGATATAACACCACACACAGGTTTGCATAAATGGAAAACTTTATTTGTGTACTATTACAGTTTTATATGCCATGTCATATAGCTGTTCAGACACTGACATCCATATAAACAGAGTAATGCAACTGTGAAACAGTTATACTAATACAGTAGTCTGGAAAGGTTCACAAATGTTGCTATCCAGGCCAAGCCCTTCAAATAGTACAATAGTAAAGACAGACTGGGCCACATGATACCAAACAATCAACAGTAAGTAATGCAGGTGTGTAGTTCAGCAGCCTCTGTCTACACTCTGTACACAATTACAAGCTGGTAAAGACTTCATCTGACACAATGGGATGTTACTGTTACATAACAAGGCATAACTGACACCATCACAAGCACACTGACAAATATAACAGTCTGTATGGAAGGAGGCAGTAGGCCTCCATTAACCCAATTTATGCAACTAATTTAAATATAGGTGAATTGTATGGTACTGTCCATCCAGATCCCTTAAGGCAGCTCACACCTGATACCCCCAAATTTTGTAACAGCCTAGGTCATTTATGATGCACCCCCCCCCCCGACTCAATAATACAGGGCTATACACCACTGTTGCATACACTGGCCTGTGGAGTGCATAAGGGCACACATGTAGTGTGTAGGTGAAGCCCACACATATATGGCCCCAGCCCCACCGTATGTGTGGAGGATACTACAGCAGTGGACTGATGGCAGGAATGGCAACATGATATACTCACAGCCCACTACAGAACAACCCCTGACAGCATGTCATATGTGCAAAGCTTGGTATGTAGGTGGAGGACAAAGGCTGGAACATTGGCCCACATGTGGAAAACTTTGCCATACACTAAGCAAGTTGTTGGTGTTACAGGATAGTCTGCAGCATACCCTTAGTCAGGGATTTGAGGTTAGAAACATAAATGGATGTAGCCATGTACTGATAGCACTCAACACACACACACTGCCAGTGAAATATCTGACATAGGACCTGCGTGGTGGAGAGACAAAACATGGTAGGCACACCTCTGTTCATCAAGAAGATAGGCCCACAGTTGAGACCTATGTAGACAGACTGCATTCCAAGGTAAACTAGTATGTGCACATCTGTATGGTTGATGGTGACAGTGGTAACCATAATGTGGTACATGGGGCATATACCGTGTGCACCTTGTTGTAATGACAGTGTACACATCCCCCACATCCCCCAGTGGATATTGTACTCACTGAAACCCATGATGACACTCTGCCATACCTACCATCACATATTGGCCGCGACATTGATACAACTTATAGTATACCCCAACAGAGGTACTACAGGGATATGCATCTCATGCGCTTGCCACATGCATAGTAGGGTATTGCATTGTTATGCCCCACCTATGGGCAGCAACAACACTATCTGTACTACTGTGTGGCAATGGGTATTATAATAGGAGCATGTGGCCTCAGAATGCTGTCCCCTACAGATATACGAACATGCACACCTACACACACATGCCAGAACACAATGGGTATCCCATGCCTATCACCCCATTTGTAAAACACTTTTGTACTGGTACTGCAAGACTGGTGTAGCCAGTATGGGGGGGAGCTTAACAGGGTACATATAATTTCCCATACAGCCGCAGGCACAACTGAATATGGCAATGGGTGTTGCGTTGGTTGTGAAGGCCCTCATGGAATTCCCAAGTACAGGTGTGCTAACACACAGACACTGCTATACTCAGTCATGCACAAGTACACATGTATCAGTACAGGGGTGCATCCCTGCAGGTGGTCATAGCTGTGTACCTAGCTATTGTCCAAGGGCAGATGGGTTGTGTAGTGGTTGTGTGTACAGTGTTATCATGCCACCTGCCAGGTGGCAGCAGGCATCTATCGACAGACACTACTATCATGACCCTCAGGGTGTGAGTGACATGCATCAGTCAATCCTCCAGATACCTCCTGCACATGGCCACTGAGGTGATGAAGTTGACATGTATGCAACATGCATTACAACACATGGTTATTGTCTGTGATGGTGACCTGTTCCCAAGCATGTTTGGTTGACTGTGGTAATGTAGTGGTGGTACCTGTGGCATGTGGTGCATACAGGATGACAATTCATATATGTGCCACTTCTTACACAGCTGGGCAGACATGTCAGTGTCAATCAAGCTTACGCTGCCTGTACATATCCCAGCTGGATACCTGCAATCTGCACATCTGTAGAGGGACTGACAGTCATCAGCATGGCAAGTAGCTATGCAGTAGCATGAGTGTGTTGACAGATAGATGTCTGACAACAATATGTATGTCATAACTACATGTCAGAAGCCCTCAGTAACATGTGCTGTATAGACAGTAGTCCACAGTTACATTCCACATGACGGATCATTACCCAGTAAGCGCCCGTACATTTACCTTGTTCTGCCCAGCAACAAAACAAAAAGCCCTTGCAGGTCTTGAACCAAGGATCCTGTACAATAAAGTCACAACACTTACCCACTACACCATGACCACTGTGAATACAGCTATTGTTTTACCAATATAGCTGTCAATACACATATTGAGTAGTACTGAACAATTACCTTTACTTCCTAAATTGTGTAGTCCTTGCTATTATGACTGTTGCATCATGTATGTTGTTTTATCATAATGCACACATAGCAGATACATACGGTGAGATACATCTGGGAGGGTATACACAGCAGTGAGGTTTACACATGACAGGAATATGGTTATATACATATAATAGGTCTATATATATATCTACATGTAAATACACATGTATACTCATACAGATGTCTGTTTACACATCTGTATAGTGCAACATATATATGGCCATGTGTACATCTCTTCGTATGTACATATATATATATATATATATATATATATATATATATATATATATATATATATACACACATATATATGCATATACATGTATGTATATATAGATATATATATATATATATATATATATATATATATATATATATATACACACACATATATGTATATATATATATGTATAGATAGCTATATATGTATGCAGATCATATGTGTACAGTTATGCCTAGTTATGTTGGTATATATGTAGATATGTACAACTATATGCGCATACATATCTATTCTGATATACCTACTACTGTCAATATATATGTAGATATCCATACATATATGTGCATATGTATCTCTAGCTGTATATGTGTAGACATATATTGCTCTGTATATGTATATATCTGAGTGTTTATATATATATATATATTGATATATATATATATATATATATATATATATATATATATCAATATATACATATCCATCTATGTATGTCGATATGTATATGCGTATATATCTATATAGATATATGGATAATTAGATATACATATATGTTCACCACATGTCCTGAACATGAAGTGGAGCCCTACCTCAGCCCCAACAGTCCCAACTTTGTAGTGCAAGGGGATGTCAGATATGTATTGCAGGTATATTTGCAGACTATTGCTACTGCAATAGGGATTGTCTTCGCAGACATGGTGTGTGTGGGAGGTCACATCTGCTTTTGACATGTACACCATTGGCTACTGACAGACATCCTAAGGACATCATAGTACAGTACCACTGCTAGCACAGTAATGCTCCTGTGGACTACAGCAGAGATTTGGCCTATATATATGGACAGTCTGACACACTCTGGACAGTCCATAGGTATACACAGTATCCCTTAGTGCAAGACATGTGGACCAAGCCTGACAATGTGGATGTCAACAGCCATGTAGATGGATATAGCACCTAACTACTGGTATACATTTGCCCCCCTAGGTTATGCATTCACACACTCCTGTCTGTCCTGACACATAATAACCACTGGTACAGAAGTGCCATGGCCACATACTACCCACTAGTTATTGACATACTTCTGTACAGCATCCCACTGCTTTGTCTGACATACATGACTGTTATGGTGGCCTGGCAGCAGTATATCTTGTAAGTATCTGGACATGACATCTCATTTGGTAAATACACTAAGCTGCTAGGCATGTAACAAAGCACTGTGCAGGCTACAGGCAGACTGGCTCAACACTGGCCTACATTTCCTATGGGTGAATACACATGTACCTGCATATATAGCAGGCTCTACAGGCATGTCTCAGCACAGAGTAACAGACACCTGTGTGAAAGTGCATAACCACAACCAATGTGAACACAGCCACATATGGTATGCTAGCGTAATATTACAGTATATGGACTATCTGTTCAACACCATTCTCATATGTGCCTCTCACACACTACACCTACATATACTGGGCCGCTACACAGTGTGGTCCACTGCCTGTCTGTGGTATGGGACATGTGTGTGTTTGGCCCTAGAAACATGTAAGCTGATAGGGTAACATACAGTGGAACAGTATGTAACATCAGATAGAACAGGACCAAGAGCAGTACACAGGCCATGGTACATATTAACAATACACACACTGTCGACAATCACCATAAGTACACAGACCTCAGTACTGTACACAACCATAGAATGTCCAGGTTATGTCACCAAATATAACCCCTACTATACATAACATGTGTAGCAGTCTGGTATCTCACTGGCTTGTTATCAGATATGATGTCAATAAATATGGTGTACAGCACATATGCACCTCTTAATGCATGACATATGTACAAAGGTTAACAGAGCTGTGGCTGGAAGCACAAACACAGGGCCAATATTGACATGTTGCTGTGATAACCTCATACATTTACTGTTGTAACAGGGTTTGTTGCAACATATGTACTATGAGGGATATGAAGTCAGTAACTCTCATGGCTGTCACCATCTACAGACTGCAATCCTCACACTACCTTCTGCAGTTCACAGATAGGTGCTCTGTGGGTAACACAAGAAACAAAAGACACCACACACTGCCCAGTCTGCAGATGACCCTACAGATGGGGGTTTCCTCATAAACATAGCTAGGACATGACAGGAATTAAATCATGTAGGACAGCCATATTCACACGCACCCTGTAAAACCAACATTACTCCAATTGCAGTATAGCAGCACTTACAGTCTGTAGTCAAGTCAGGCACATCCCCCCTGTGTGGTGGCCTGTTTCCACAGTGTATGTTGTTAGAGGTAAATCCCCAATACATCTGTGATGCTGTTTGCCAAACAACAGATCTAGTTCCTGCTCATAGTGCATGAAAATGCCCAATACCAACATGCTGTTCCTAGATATTGGAGTGTGTTTCCATGCAATTGGCTATAGGAATGTTACCACAGCTGTTCCACTTGCAATCAGCTTGGGGAGGGATGAAATTCGTGCAGAGTCCATCAGCTGATCATCACTTACAATACACTTGCTGCTGCCTAAGCAAAGCAGCTGTAGGTCTCCACATCCACCAGAGAGGGAGTGAGAGAGGCAGACAGAGGCACAGTAAAGTCAGGGAGGGGTGGGAGAGTAAAACTTAAGCATGTGTGTGTCACACACCTAATAGCACAAGGTATCTAACCCCTGACGACTATGTAGTGCTATCATATTTTGATGCAGTTATCAGATGCACCACATAGGTTACATATTGAAAAGCCCTCAAAACATATATGTGATGGTGAGTGGCATCTGCAACAGGGATATGGTAGCTATACGGTAGGTGTAGTACACATGCCTGTCCGCATGAACAGGTGCCAGTATCATCACCACTCTCACAGGAATGGACACACATTGATAAACATGGCAGGGACAGGAATACAACTCATCTCTAGTGAGATTGCCACAATACATTACTGTGCAGGTGTCACATGCACCACAGGGGTCATACAGAGGTTATATGGGCAAAGGGTATGTGGAGGTGTCTGACATTGGACAGTATGCTTCAGTATGCCAATGGGAGTTGTAGTGAGTGTGAATCTGGTCATACAACACACACACACACACACACACACACACACACACACACACACACACACACACACACACACACACACACACACACATGCACACGGTGCCAGTACTGACATGCATGGGTGCATTGCTTCATGGGTTTGTAGTGGTTGACTGTGCCAGACAGCTATACCAAGCTAGGTGATGGGTATACTTTGGCATCAGTCCACATGACAATGGCCTGCATTGTGGCTCAGAGGTGTAGTTTCTGGATTTGCCCACACAGGCAGTTATTGTTTTCACCATCCAGTCACGTGGGTGACTATTGTGTGTGGCCAGTGCTGTGCATTGCTTGCCATGTATGTGTTTCTTAGTCCATGACAAGGACTGTGACTGGGATGTGCACACCTCCCACATGCATGTACAGTGACATGTGGAACTGTACCTTGGGTGTCTGGCCCATGTTGTGTACACTGATTATCATCAGATGTGCAATGTGCCTGCCCTGGCTTCATGTGGTGGGAACTGGTAATGGACAGCAGGTTTACCCTGCACCTACATTGATAGCATGATACCGGCATTACCTGGTATCAGTGGCATCTGTCCATACAGGACACGTTTTCAGGCATGGTAGGTCCTTTGTGGGTCACATTTGATGGCACCACAGGTGTTGCAGGTGTCCAGTGGGGAACATGGGGAAGGTGCACTGTCAGCATGTATGTGCCTATTGGACAGATGGACAGGGCGCCATGCCCTCTGTAGCACACTACAATCACACCATAGTTACTATCAGTGGGCACTATGCAGGTACTACTAACATAGCGGCTGTTGCCTAGCCAAGTGTGTGTATGCATGTGACATGGGTTGAGAATGTTCACTGGGTAATACCACGGTTGCTAAATTTGTTTGCCTGGCCTTGATGGTACATGTATGGGCATGGATTTGCACCCCAGCCTTTTGGCTATTTCGCAACTGTTATCCCTGTATGGTGGACATTGTGATACATACTAGGGCCACCATATAAGAAATGTGCAAAACCCACTTCACATTGAGCCCAGTTGTTACACACTCACAACCACCTCCACACAGGATATGAGTTACAAACACAGACACCTGCCATGTGTGGGATTAGAACTCCTACCTAACTAGTTTATTACACTACAGCATTATGCAGTTATCGGATGCATCATGGGGTATTCTTTCCCCAAAGGTGTATTTCACAATGAATGACATCAGCAGGATTGCCAAGGTAGTGTATTTGATTGTAGTGAGGGTGGCTAGGCTAAAATGCATTGCTCCCTACACAGACATTGAAACACACACAAAACATCCACGACTGATATGTGTGGGAATAAAACCCCTACCACAGTTCTATATCACACTACAGCATGAAGCTGTTATAGGATGCACTACAGGGATTACTGGAGTATACCTTCCCCAAAGGTGTATTTCACAATGAATGACATCAGCAAGATTACGAAAGTAGGGCATTTGAATTGTAGTGAGTGTGGCTAGGCTAAAATGCATTGCTTCCTACACAGACATTGAAACACACACAAAGCATCCACAACTGTCATGTGTAGGAATAGAACCCCTACCAGAGTTATATATCACACTACAGCATGAATGAGTTATAAGATGCACCCCGGGGATTACTGGAGTATTTGTTCCCCAAAGGTGTCTTTCACAATGAATGACATCAGCAGGATTGCCAAAGTAGGGCATTTGAATTGTATTGAGTGTGGCTAGGCTAAAATCCATTGCTCCCTACACTGACATTGAAACACACACACAAACACACACATTTGCCATTTCCAAGATTAGAACTCCTAACTAACTAGTTAATCACACTACAGCAGTACGCAGTTATAGGACACGCCACCATGATTACTGGGTTGCATTTTTCCGAAATAAGTATTTCACAGCAGCCTTAACAAAGTAGGGCAATTGAATTGTAGTTGGCATGACTATCTTAAAAAGCATTGCTCTTTACATAGATGGTGACACACACACACACCCCCCCCACACACACACACACACACACACACACACACACACACACACACACACACACACACACACACACACACACACACACACACACACACACACACACACACACACACACACACACACACACACACACACACACACACACACACACACACACTTCCCATGTCTGGAGTTAGAACTCCTACCTAACTAGTTTATCACACTACAGCAGTACCCAGTTATAGGAGGCACCATAGAGATACTGAGCTGCAGCTTTCCATAAGGTGTATTTCACAGTGTATGACATCAGCAGCCTTGACAAAGTAGGACATTTGGATTGTAATGAGTATGACTAGCCTAAAAAGCATTGCTCTGGTCACAGACAGAGACACACACACACAGTTGCCATGTCTGGGATTAGAACTCCTACCTACCTCGTTTATTACACTACAACAGTACACAGGTATAGGCCGTGACTCAGAGATTATTGGGCTGCAGCTTTCCAAAAGGTGTATTTCACAGTGTATGACATCAGCAGCCTTGACAAAGTAGGGCATTTGAATTGTAGTGAGGGTGACTAGCCTAAAAAGCATTGCTTTCTACACAGACAGTGACACACACACTCACCATGTCCTGGATTAGAACTCCTATCTAATTAGTTTATTACACTACAGCAGTACGCAGGTGTAGGATGTGTCACAGAGATTACTGGGCTAAAGTTTTCCAAAAGGTGCATTTCACAGTGTATGACATCAGCAGCCTTGATAAGGTAGGGCATTTGAATTGTAGTGAGCGTGACTAGCCTAAAAAGCATTGCTCTCTACACAGGCAGCGACACACACACACACACACACACACACACACACACACACACACACACACACACACACACACACAGTTGCCATGTCTGGGATTAGAACACCTACCTAACTAGTTTATCACACTACAGCAGTATGCAGTTATAAGAAGCGCCACAGAGATTACTAGCCTACCCCTTTCACAAGGGTGTATTTCAAAGTGGATGACTTCAGCAGGCTTGTCACAGTATGGCTATAGGGAGGGCAGTGTGTGTGCATGGGCCATAATCCATTCCTCTAGAGGTTGACACACCACATACGGGCACATGCAGGGTTATATTCTACAGGTACATGTACACAGTTGCTAGATGACTACTTCCTCTTACAGTCATGTTGCACAGCTAGCACTTGCACCACATAGCCTGCCATGCTGACAGATACCAGTGGCTAAGGTCTACAGTGAGTGACATCAGAACTTCATGTGGTTGTAGCCATTTGGCTGTGTGCAGGGTGGAACAGGCCTCATAATGGATGGCCCCTTGTGACAGTCGCTCTCTTCCACACGTGTGTATGTCTACTTTTGGCTTATTACAGTGTGTTGTCCTTGGATATATGACTGTATTCCTATCCTGTGTGTGTGTGCAAAGCATGACTGCTGCATACTGAGGAGTGTCTGCTGTAACATCTGCAAATTCCAGATATGGCTGGTCCACTGTTGTTTGTAGACATGACCTTCATTTGTTTGTGTGTGAGCATGCCCAGTATGACCTTTCAGTATGTTGGCTGACATTGCCTTCATTTCTCTAAGTGTGTGAGCATGCCTAGTATGCCCTTTTGAATTGAATGTGTGGATCGATTCCAGGTAGTTTGCACTGCTGTGCAGACCTTTGTATTGTACACCTACAGGTAGCATACTGTTTCTGCAGGGTATCCGTCAAGGATTTGGCAATATGGGGACAACCTGTGCAGGGGATAATGTGTACTGTAAGTGATTGTGTCTGTGCTACTTCAGCTGCATGGTACTGCTGTTAGCAGAGATATTCAGACATGTGTAGTGTTATACACAGTGATGTTTTCTGTCCTAATGTACTGTCAGGTGGACATTCTTGCTCACAGTGATGACTTAGGGGACAAAAGTGACTGCAGCCGTATCCGATATTGTGGGTAGACACCTACGTATTCATGGTAAGTTATGGCATTCTGGAGGGGGACATGCAGACACTTGCTGCTGGGTTTGTGTATACAGTTCAGCACTTTGGTACAGTGCTGGCAGAGGATCCCATACTGGTCCGCCCATCAACATGGCAGTATGGCCATATGTTGCTGTGGCAATGCCTCACAGCTGTACAGATTTGCACATGTTAGCCAGAGGCAGGGGCCATGGCTCAGAACATTTACCCTATTGTGGTGTACGGGCAGGTGTGTAGCCACCCATTTATGTGTTTGCAGCCAGGGATAGTGAGCACACAGCTTGATGTCAGACCATGCACATTCCATTCTGCCCATGCTCCCACATTCCCCTCTGTTATTCTAACCTCTTCCATACATTATGCATACGTTTTCTGATATTTTCCCTCAGGGTATCACCACATCACAGGTGTGTGTTACTGTTGGTCCACAGTTCATGCAGTGGGACATGGTAGACATGTTACTGTGGTTTGTCCACATGGCCTTGCATATGGCTTAAATGGAGTGTGTTATGTTGTTATTTGCGTGTCCATGACATAACATGCATTTGGAGTATGTGTGAGACGCTGGCTTTTTGCAGGCGCCTGTGGGAAATTAGGTGTTGATGCAGCCCAGATGTGGCAGGCCATTGTATTCTGTTAGTTCTACAGTCCCAGACAACCATACAGTATATTCCCCTGAGGTGACAGGGTAGATGTGATAGTTGTTCATGCCAGTGCCGTCTATCAGTCTTGATCAGGTGGTATGGATGCTGGCAGGGTGCTACCTACAGCTAGGGACACACCTGCATGGGACACCTGCACTGCATGTTCAATCTTCAGCTATTGCCATATAAAGGTGGGGTCGTACTGTACCCATTCCCCACAGCTGGGATATTGCCATAGAAGTGCCTGTGGGTGGTGTTTGCGTGGCTACGTGCATGTGTGCTATGGACACTAGATCCAATATAGCTGAAAAAAGTATGGAACACCAATATTAGCACTTTCATTCACTTTATTTGACGTGAACTTCTTCAGAAACAACTTACTCAACCATTACAACACTTTAAATAGTAAAATAGCCATCACATGTTCTATGATGTAATTAATTAATTCCTTAAAAATATAAACTATAAATATACATATATATAAATTTATATAAACAATACATAAAAGAAAATTAAAAATAATAAAAAAAAATAATAAAAAAAAATAATATGAAGTGTTAATAAAGTTACTTCATTTGTAAAAACATTTTATATTTATTACCTCATTTAAACCTGGAGCCTGATCTGCTCCTAGATACACCTGCCAAATAGATTCTCTACATTCTAACTCAAGTTTGTTATTACCAGTAAATATAGTATTATCAACACTATCTAAAACTGAAAAAACAAACTTTTAAAGTTGTTACATTTGCTAGAATGCTTGCCCAGTGCATTCGTCATGTCCTTTTTCTTAATAGCTAAAATGTGTTCACTAATTCTTTTTTTAAAACATCTTGTAGTCATTCCTACATAATAGCTTGGACATGTCTGGCACTGGGCAACATAAATTACCATTTCACTATGGCAAGTGTAATATTTCTTAGACCAATGCATGTTGTTTAAATGAGAAAAATAAACTGAAGAAGAGTTACTAATATATCTACACTGTTTACAGTGAAAACACGCATATGTACCCCTAGTATTAATAGTGGCTTTACTCTTCATATCTAAGGTATCTACTTTTTTCTCTAATAAACTTTTGAGATTCACAACTTTCTTAAAGGTAAAGTTTGGTTTTATACTATGAGTCTATGGAAAACTTACTATTAGATGAAAACACCTACCAAAAAGTAGACTATACTCTTATTCAGCATAGTTTTCTAAAATTAGATACGTTTGTTTGACATGTTTTGTCAGGGAGAGTTAGACTATTCAAGTTATATTTTTTTACAAGTTGAACATCCGAAAATGGCAGTACTGTTCGGTATTCCAAAATTACAGAAAGATATCATAAATCCTCCCTTTAGGCCTATTATATCAGCCTCCAAATCCAAGACTGAAACTATTTCTATTTGGTTGGACTATATTCTAAATCCAATTGTTCAGGCTTCAAGCCACTATTTGAAAGACTCTTGGCATTTGCTTGAACTATTGAGAGATCTAAAACCATTAGTTACAGATTTTTGTATGGCATCATTAGATGTTCAGTCATTATACACCAGTATTGATCGAGAGATAGGTATTGAATATTTGAGAGAGTATCTATCTAAACATACTGATTTAAATAATATGAAAGTTAATACTGTGTATACGTTAATGGAACTTATATTAGACAACAATTTTTTACATTTAATGGTAACCTTTACAAGCAAATTTCTGGTGTTGCAATGGGTGCAAGAGTGGCTCCAGCATATGCAAATCTGATAATGGCCAATTGGGAAAATAATTTTATTGACGACAGTAGTTATAGTGAAAAGATTATTTTTTACTGTCGTTACATAGATGATTTGTTTTTTCTTTGGCAAGGTACACTAGATGAATTTAATGGTTTTGTTAGTTATTTAAATAGTACCACTATTTTTTTTAAAAATGTTCAGTTGGTGGTTATGGACCAACTTTAAATTTTCTGGATTTGAATTTGTCTTATGACTCCATAGCTAAACAATTTTCTAGTAAGATATATAGGAAATCAACATTTGCAAATCAGTACTTGCATAAAGAAAGTATACACCCATTGCACATGAAAAGAGGAGTCATCAAGGGACAATACATTAGATTGAGTAGATTGACATCTCAGGACAATATTTTTTATAATGAAATGGGAGTTTTGAGAACATTCTTTCTTGACAGAGGTTATCATGTTTCTTGGCTAGAGTCAATTGAAAGGGAAGTAATGGTGTTGGACCTATTTTAACTATCTCTTCATCAGCTTTTATCAACAACATTTCAACTGTGGACAGATAATTTAATAATGCCTTTGTTCTACCTATTTCTAATGAAATGTGGCTTATTAAAGAGATTATAGTTGAGAATTGGAAGATAGTGTTGGGAAATCAGGATCTAGCTAAAGTTATAGGTATAAAACCAAACTTTACCTTTAAGAAAGTTGTGAATCTCAAAAGTTTATTAGAGAAAAAAGTAGATACCTTAGATATGAAGAGTAAAGCCACTATTAATACTAGGGGTACATATGCGTGTTTTCACTGTAAACAGTGTAGATATATTAGTAACTCTTCTTCAGTTTATTTTTCTCATTTAAACATCACGCATTGGTCTAAAAAATATTACACTTGCCATAGTGAAATGGTAATTTATGTTGCCCAGTGCCAGACATGTCCAAGCTATTATGTAGGAAGGACTACAAGATGTTTTAAAAAAAGAATTAGTGAACACATTTTAGCTATTAAGAAAAAGGACATGACGAATGCACTGGGCAAGCATTCTAGCAAATGTAACAACTTTAAAAGTTTGTTTTTTCAGTTTTAGATAGTGTTGATAATACTATATTTACTGGTAATAACAAACTTGAGTTAGAATGTAGAGAATCTATTTGGCAGGTGTATCTAGGAGCAGATCAGGCTCCAGGTTTAAATGGGGTAATAAATATAAAATGTTTTTTACAAATGAAGTAACTTTATTAACACTTCATATTATTTTTTTATAATTTTTTTTATTATTTTTAATTTTCTTTTATGTATTGTTTATATAAATTTATATATATGTATATTTATAGTTTATATCTTTAAGGAATTAATTAATTAATTACATCATAGAACATGTGATGGCTATTTTACTATTTAAAGTGTTGTAATGGTTGGGTAAGTTGTTTCTGAAGAAGTTCACGTCAAATAAAGTGAATGAAAGTGCTAATATTGGTGTTCCATACTTTTTTCAGCTATATTGGATCTACTTTCGAAGTGTGTAGTTTATTTATTTGTGAAGTTCTTTCGTTTTTGTGCTATGGACACTACTTGCATCTCACACACAGATATCCATGGGGCATTACAGTTATGCTGGCATGTGCAGGTACATCAGCTGATTCCCAATACATCAGTCCTACCTCCTTTGTGATCTGCGGGTGTTCAGGCAGACATCAACGGTGTCCCCTACTACAGATCCTGTTACTGTGATGCATACCTATATGTACAAATCCAAGGGTGTCACCATTTCACAGTGACACAATATATACTGTATGTCTGGGGTACTTTCCCCTGTGTACTGCTTGTATATCTAGCCCAACAGCCATGCCATGTCAATCTTTCAGATGGTGACACATATTACCACCATAAATTTACAATGACTTACTGCTAGCATGTGTTATACTAGTGGGGATTGTCTTTCGCACTGCAATCGTGAGGGCTTGTCCCTGTTATCATCAGAAGTGGGCAATGGCCACCAGGTCTTACCTCAGTATGCATACAAACTGACCACTCTCACACATTATGAAACACACACCATCCTAACACACACAGACCTGTATATTGTGCAAATGCTACAACCTTTCCTGCTACCTTGGCCACCTCTGGCCATCTGTGCTCCACTCGTATTTACCTACTCATACATGTTACTACATTTCTACACAGGATTGGGGGGGGGTACACCTGAGTGTCACTACATTTCTACACTGAATTGGGGGAAGGGGCAGACCTGTCTGTTTCCACATGTCTACATAGATGTGGGGGGTGCACACCTGACTGTTACTACATTTCTACACAGGATTGAAGGGGACACACTTGACTGTTACTACATTTCTACACGGGATTGGGGGGAAACGTGGCTGTTACTACATTTCTACACAGGATTGGGGGGCACACTTGACTGTTTCTACATGTCTACATGGGAGTGGGGGGCACACCTGACTGTTCCTTCATTTCTACATAGGGTTGTGGGGGGAAACATCTGACTGTTTTTACATTTCTACACAGGATTGGGGGGCACACCTGATTGTTACTTCATTTCTACACATGATTGGGGGAGCACACCTGACTGTTTCTGCATGTCTACATGGGAGTGGGGGGCACACCTGACTGTTCCTTCATTTCTACATAGGGTTGTGGGGGGACACACCTGACTGTTTTTACATTTCTACACAGGATTGGGAGGGCACACCTGACTCTTACTACATTTCTACACAGGATTGGGGGGCACACCTGACTGTTTCTACATTTCTACACATGATTAGGGGTGCACACCTTACTGTTTCCACATATATACATAGGATGAGGGGACACACCTGGCACTTACACACATTTGCTATGACTGTACTGGTATGTCAGGTACTCCATTTCATTCTGTATTCTAACCTATCATATGGACTAGAGGCATATCATTGTACTACAGGTCTTAGCTTTGGTTGCCCTACATATTAGTGACTGACTTCCTACCCTTCAGAACTAACATCCCACTGCCTGACCTGCTGTAGTCTAACTTTGTAGGCCTGGGGGGAGGTTACCCATAGGCATCATTCAGAGGCCATAACACAGGCTCTGTTTGGGTTTGTCTACACCAGTCCTGCTGGCTGAGACTGTTGTTGGGTATGTGAACCTCCCCGACTGGCATGTGTGAGTCACATGGACACACATGTCACCCAGCAAATTTTCTGCAGTGGGTTTTGTCACCCTGTGTAGTACTGGCTACTATGGTGACTACAGTACGTGTTACAGATGTCATTGTGCTACTATGAATGTCTACTATCTGCTGCCATAACACTCAGCCACCCAATTCCTTTGCATGCTCACATCCATACCATAGATACAGGTAACAAAACACTGTACTCCATTTGGCAATTGAAAGGTTGATTGACTTACCTTGTGGGTGTGCCAGGACTGAGGATGGTGCTGGAGGGCTGCCTATGTTGGATGCACATAGTACACTCCGTATATATGGTTGAGAACAGGTAGTGTCATGTTTGGAATCCATTTTACTGTATGTGCGCGTCAGAGAGAGGTGTCATTCCCTGGGTCCCTACTTTGTCAGTGTATGTGCTATGTGTTGTCTCTTTGCCATGGCCAGGGCATACTGGGCACGCCTCCATCTGCCTACTGGGGCAGGCTCAGGTTGCTCCTACTCCTCGTCACTCTGTGTTGTGCAGGCCTTGGCAGTGGTGGGGGGGCTGTGTGGTCCTGCCCCATGCTGTTCCTGCTGCAGCTGTTTCCACAGGATCATATTGTGTAGCACGGCACATACCATAACAATTTGGTTCCATGTAGCTGGTGAGTACTGCAAGGCTCCACCGGATGTGTCCAGACACCAGAACTGTGACTTGAGAATCTCAAACACATGCTCTATTATAAGTCTGGTCTGTGCGTGTGCCTCATTATGGCGTTCTTGTTCAGGTGTGTGTGCATTTCTGATGGGTGTCATTAGCCACAGCTCCAGTGTGTAACCAGCATCCCCCACTAGGTGAACATAGGAGATGTCCCCATTGGCAAATCTCTGGTACAGCTGTGTCTGATGCCAAATGTGGGAATCGTGATAGCTTCCAGGGCAGCCAGCACACACATTCATTATAATGCAGTGGGCATCACACACGGCCTGGCAGTTGATGGAGGGGAGGCCCCTGCGGTTGCTGTAGGACCTACCTTGATCACCAGGTGGTGCTTTGATGCATATGTGCGTGCAGTCTATAGCACCCACTACCTCAGGGTATTCTGCTATTTGGTGGAAGAGACGCATATTGCTGGCCAACACCTCATGGGTGTTGAGGAAATATACGTGCTCACTGACATGTGTTGACATGGCATCCAGGAACTGATGAAATACTCTGGATGCTGATGGCTGTGAGATCCCCATGATACCCCAGTTGAGCTTTGGGTGGTACCTGTGGCTAGTATTCCTAGGCCTACATATACCTTGGTATCCACTGGGGTGGGTTCTCCCCGGTCAGTTTGGTGTGTCAGGCATGGCCAACACAGCTCAACAATTTGCTGTAGGAGGTCCCTGTCCACTCTATAGTGCTCCACTATCTCCAGCTCATGTAGCCCCTGGTAGGTTACACTGGGTCTGTACACTCTTCTCCGTCTCCTCACTGTGGGTTGATCAGCAGCATTCACATCCTCACCACCTTCAGTCTCTTGCACACGTTGTTCTATGTTGCCTGCTGCAGCCCCTATAATTTTGTAGCTTTGTTTGTTAAAAGTTCCCCGCTTGTATACACTGGTGGTGTAGAGTATGGGAAAAAACAGAGGGAAAGGTCATTGCATAGTTTATAGTAGTGTTCTGGGCTGGGCTGGTCTGCTGCCTGTGTAATTGACTGATTCTGATACATTTCACCTGCCAGCTATGCTAGTTCTCATTGATTAACTTCCTACTGCTGTTTTCCCTTCCCATTGCCTTCCTGTTTAAGCCCGGGGGCATGCAAACAGAGTTCTCAAATGTGCACAGTGCTGCTATTTCCTGGTTTAACTTTTTTTCTTCCTTTAAAACCCAGTGTGCGGCATGCACACCCATTTAGGCAGCGAAAGTGTGATAAGAGACCTTGGGACACAGGTGGACAGTAGTTTCTCCTTTGATAATCACATCACCACAGTAGTCAGGAAACCCTTCTACGTGGCACACCTCATAACAAAAGGTTTCTCATCCAGAAAAAAAGAGGTCATTGTTCCGCTCTACTCATCACTCATTAGACCCATTATAGAGTACAACGCCCCTTTTGGTATGTACCTCACAAGACATCGACAACAACTGGAAAGGCCGCAGAAATACCTCACAAAGAGGATTACTGGCCTCAAATAGATGCCCTACACATAACGTCTCAAAAAACTCCAGCTTTACTCCGTCGCATATCGCCTACTCAGAGGTGATCTCTGCCTAACATACAAAACTATGTCAAACATAGAGCTGTTGGACATGCTCCACTTAAAGAAATCCCAATCCCTCCGAGCTACACGCTCTACGGACCTAAACCTTGTCACCACAATAAACAGAACATGCCAGAGAGATAGATTCCTGTCCCAGAGACTTCCCATACTCTGGAATAAACTACCAATCTATATCCAACAAAGCTCCTCATTAGCACTCTTCAAGAAAAATCTTGATGATTGGATGGGAAATAGGAAATTCTCCCCTGGGATCACCTCTGTGGCTCTGCTCGACAGTGGCACAGGAAAATAATTTTCTTGGGTGGCAAAAGCCAGGGTACCTTTTTGGCTGGGCTTGTATAGGTCCCAGGGCCAATAGCCTAGTACCTACCTATGAACCTATAAAGAGTGCTAGGCAGATTCAGACTCACCCCCTTGCTTAGCTGTGCTAAGCTAGGAGCAAACCTGAGCCACAGGACTCCAATCCGCTTAAAGTATGTCTGACACCCCCCCCCCCATGATGTCACTTACCTCCTAAGCTTGCAACAAGCTATTCCTGCTCTTATACTGTTGGGACCTAACTAGCATGTCAGGGAAAACTGGGATTCACTATCATTCACCTCATTTGAATAGGATTGCCTACTAATGCATAGTTACATGTCTCACACTGAGCCTTCCCCTTAGCAACCACTACTCACTGGCCATGTTGTCTTCTGCCTGCCATTGACTTGCATGGCAGAATAGTGATTTTAGTTAGAATGCTTATTTTACATTTATTTTATTATTTTCCCCCATCCCGTTTGCATGCCACTGCTCTACGCTTAAACAGCTAAGATCGGGTAAAAAAAAATATAAGTTGATTTTTTAATTTTTTTTGGCAGTTTGCAATGCCAATGGCCTTAAACCAGGCCATTAGCATGCTTCCTGACTGATATGCAACCTTTATTTGGAGCTGTCACAGCACCGTTTTGGATTTTGCAGAAATATACTTGGTTACTAACCGAGTACATTTCTGCAGATTGCACTAGTCCTGCACAGCTGGTTGCAAGCTTCCTGGATCACAAATACACCTCATTTACATGGAGTTCTCCTGCAAATGGGGTGATTTGCATACAGGAGCTTAGTCTGTGCAGGACTAGTGCAGGAGCACTCATGCTTGCCTCCTGCAGGCTGTTCCTGGATTGCACGGCAGACATATTGCCCGCTAGAGCTCCTGCACTGATCCTGCATGCCGTGCAAGGCATATAGAATCCAGGAGATTGACTCTAAACTCTGTCTTCATCCAGAATCTATTCAGTAACTCCTGGACTGAGTCCCTTGTAAAAATTAGGCAATCATCGGCAATCATTAAGGCCCTATTTTCTTTGTTATATAAGGAGTAGATAGATATTAAATGTGATTTTTTAATATCCTATTTATAGGTTCTATAACAAGAAGTAATAAAAGCAGGAAGAAGAGTGGAGCCAATGTGCAAACTCATCTCCAAAGGAAATGTGTCAGATACTATTAGTAACAACTGAGTCTAGAGTCACTTTGTATGCAGCTTGAATCATGTTGATTTCATGGGAAAGTCCATCCTCCTCAAAATCTACCAAAGATAAGTCCACCTTACACATCCAAAGGCTTTGTCAAAATCAGCAAATACTGCAGAGATTGGGTCAGGTATGTTTTTCACACATTGAAAGTATAATATTTTTTTTTAGTTTATTTGACATTTGTTTACTGGGATGGTCCAACTGGGTAATTGTCCACTTTCAGCAGGGGATCATGGAGAAAAGCTCTGGACAATACACAACATTTAGGCAGAGTATTTGATCTCATAACAAAATTCAAGTCATATACAAAAACAGCACAAGGCAAGAGACAGTTCAAATCTTGTAGACTATGCATAACAAACTTGAAAGATAGACACTTATAAACTTAAAATGATATTTATATAGTTATAGTAGAAGCACAGAGCATGAAAGTTCAAGCTTTACAATCTATATACAACAATTAAGACATTGTTGCTATGTTATATACTTAGGTGATGCTTATAAGACATGTTTTATTTCTACAAAACTTTAGGGCTTCAGATGGGCAGCATTAAACAAGCAAAAGGAGAAAACATTCTGTCTTGTAAGCTATGTAGTAAAAAAGATGTAGCTGAAGATATTTGAGCATAATAGCTAATAGTAGAGTTTGCAGTGAAAATACTAAAGGGTAATGTAAGAAAGAGAGTAAGAGGTTTTATAGTAGGCAGCAGGAGATACTACACGGTGATTAAGCAGTAAAGTGAGATATTTGATAAGAGACACGGATCAGTGATAAAAGGAAGGATAGTGTGAAATACAATAGATGATGGGAAGTGAGATTAAATATAAAGGTGTCATGTATAACTATGCTGGTGTGGAACATGATCAAAGGAGTTTACTATGACAGACTGTATCAAAAATCTTTGATAGGGTGGAAACTAATTTAACCATCCCTTGATTTGTTCCCTGTGTTAGTGTATGCCAGCAGAGCTGTAAATGGTACAGTGGGAAGGTTATAAACCATGTTGAGTAGGAGTTGGAAGCTGTTCCGCAGTGAGATAATGTAGAAGTTGCTTGTGGATGCAACCTTTTAATATTTTTGATAGTGAGGATGAGATTGCTATTGATCAGCGTTTTGTAATGTCTGTTAAATTCCCCTTTTATGTACATATATGTGTCTACCTGAAAATTTTGAAACACTACATCATCAAAGATGAAATCATCAAGACAACATCTCTGAAACTTTAAAACATTGAACACTGGCATCATCAAAAACAAACCGTGGAAAAAGAAGATTGCCCTTTCCCCACTGTATTGTGTTCTTGGAGTTGGTATAATTAGTTGGGGGGTGTAGCCCCCCCCCCCACAATGGGGAGTGTGGGGCTGAAGCCCTCCACTTTGGAGAGTTTTACTTGCTTTGTTGTTTGATTTTTGTCCTGGTGGCCAAGTGGTTCGTCTCCCATGGATAGCTTTTGGAGGTTCAGCTGTTCAGTGTTTTAAGGTTTCAAAGATGTCATCTCCATGATTTTGTCTTCAATGATGTGGTGTTTTGATATTTTGAAGTAGACCCATATATATATATA
Organism: Protopterus annectens; assembly: GCF_019279795.1. Taxonomy (NCBI): domain Eukaryota; kingdom Metazoa; phylum Chordata; order Ceratodontiformes; family Protopteridae; genus Protopterus; species Protopterus annectens. The sequence goes on from NC_056728.1 coordinate 1,999,995,843, forward strand.
TATATATATATATATATATATATATATATATATATATATATATATATGTGTGTGTGTGTGTGTGTGTGTGTGTGTGTGTGTGTGTGTGTGTGTGTGTGTGTGTGTGTGTGTGTGTGTGCGTGTGTGTGTTTGTTTTTATACTATGGGGACTTAAAATTCATGTATAGATCTGTTTATAATAATGAACATAGAATAGGCTATACTGTTTGCTGCAATTTTAAGAAATTTACTAGGTAAGTTTTCTGCAGGGATAGAACACAATTTTAGTTTTCTTTAGAGATTTTTATAGAGGGTATAGACACAGGTTGTAGGATGACCATAGATGTACAAGATTGTAGCCATCGTGCATGATATACATTGGTAGAGATGGATCCTTTTCAAACAAGGCTATACTGTCTATAAAGTAGGTACAGACTTATTTAGCAGTGTCAAGTGATGCTCTATTTGGAGAGAGGTTTGCTACTCTTCTGGAATTTACTGTAATATGTTTGTTTTCATGTTAGAGATTATTTGTTTTTTGCCTGATTGTAAAGGTTTTCATAATTTTGGAAATTAATAGGCCATGGTGGTGCAGCGGTAGCATTGTTGCCTCACAACAAGAGGTTCTCCCATTCGATTCATGGCTGGAGCGCCTTCTGTGTGGAGTCTGCATGTCCTCTTCACGGTCGATTGGCATTTGAAAGACAAGCATTAACGGGCGTGCCTTCGTTGAAGGTTGGGCATCGAGCTGGCACGTTGGCACTATAAAACTCTACTGCCAATCATTAGCGGACCAGAGTTCAGTTGTTGTGACCCTTTATCGGGGAAAGCCGAAAGAACAACAACAGTGGGCTTTTATTTTTCTACCAGTTTCCAAACATGATCTCTAACTTGTATAAATTTTCTGGTAGCATTGGTTAACCAGGATACATAATTTGTTTTCATTCTTTTATTCCCAGGGGTGTGGTGCTAATTTGTTTAAGATATTAAAGAAGATTGAGTTGAATTTTGTTATGACATCATCCAGGGAATGGGGTTTTGGTATATTACAACTGACTGAGGAGACTGAAGAGTGGATGGAATTGAATGTGTATTGACAGACATTAGGTTACTAATAGTTCTGAAGACTTCATGTTTTGAGAGGCTTTGAATGCATCACTTGGTAAAGGAAGGGAGGTCATGGAGAGAGTTTGTAGGGTACCTGAGTAAATAAATTTATTTGGGTCTGATGCTAAGATACAGCCCAGTAGAGAACTTGAATTTTATGGTATGTTGGACTTTCTATGAGCTGTTTAAAGCTGAACAAATTTATACTGGATTTGGCGTAAGTTGGTATGAGGTGAAGGCGATTTATTGTGACATCCCTTAGTATTATTGTTTCATGTGGGATGGAAGTCAAGGTCCAGTGCAGAATTTATATTGGTGTACTAATTCTGTCACTTGAGATATACAATACAGTAATACAAATGTGCTTATGTTTGTTTTGTTTGAGGAAAATAAAGAGGAGCTCTGCTTTATTAAATTATGGTATGGAAGCATTGTATGGTATTAGATAATAGTTGTTTGTGTACATTATTGTGACACCTCCACATTTTCTTTTAAAGCAATCTTTGTAAATTATATTATAGCCAGATGTTAATACTTCAGTATTGCTAATGGTGGTTTTAACTAAGTTTTGTTTAGAATTAGGCTAATAGGTTTTTGAAGTATAATCCATGTAAGGAATTATGGAATTTTATTTCTTACTTTTCTTGTATGAATAGTGATGACAGTTAGTTGGCTAATAGGGGATTGGGACAGTGGTAGGATAATCGGGCTTGGCTGGTGTGATTTGTATTACTGGATTTGTCTAGATGGTGGATGTTTGGACCAGGGCTAGGGTGAATGTTATCATCATCTGGGATTCATTTGAGATAAATTAAAATGTCCAGATTTTTTTTAAAGATATTTTATGAAAAGGTATTATTTTGCACATATTTGAGGGTAGTTTAGGTGATTTGAACTTGGAATAATGTAGAAATTTAGTTGATAACAGTTGTAATTTTGACACTATGGAAATGGATGACATAGGTGAGAAGTAGTGTTAAACACAAAGTTAGACTGGGAAGAACCATGTTGGGAGAGTAAAGTACTACCAGTACTAGCAAATGGTAAAGGAAAGATGGGAAAATATATAAGTTAAGTAATATAGTTGTATTAAATGTGGGCAACGTATGAAAAATGAGAGTTTTAGTAAGTGATAGATTAAGGAAAGGATTACAGAATTTGGGGAGAATGACTAATTAGGGGTTAGGGTTTAAGTTTGTATAAATATAGAGTAGGAGGTGTGGGTAGGAATTTGGGATATGGTGGAGGAAGTATTGAGCCTGATTACAGTAAGGGTGAATGAAGAGGTTTCTAATCCCTGTGGACATATGCCGCCAGAAACAATCTATAACAGACACCACAAAGTGAGTAAAAACAATGTTCTATAGTTTGGACAGTCATGTTGAGATTGTTCAGAGTTAAATTCAGTGAGGAAATAGTTAAGTCAGTTCTCTTCCAGTCATGTCCTATTATTTTTAATAGCAAGAGTGAGTATATTCCAGGTATTTTTATACAATAATTGGGCATGCAATTCTGCCACGAATATAGGAGTAGTGTCTGCACGCTACTTTAAAAGAAATGGCCCTTACTTTAAAGGTGAAAAAAAATGTACGCTGATACTGTGGTAAGGCCACTGTGAGGATTATCACTATGTTAACAGCATTTACCATTTTCAGTAAGGACATCAAGATATAGATGCTATGGTATCAGATGGTTTCTGTTCTTTTTGTAAAAGGACAGAGAAATGTCCATAGGTAAGGATGTAAAGAGTAATTCACAGAGTAATAAAGATACAAGGAGAGAAAATATATATGTGGGAAAGATGTAGATAGTCAGTAGTGGGGAGAGTGTGTTTGTTTATTAGAGAATAAGAGTTGGAAGAGACACCAGTGAAAGAGAGATAAGTAAACATTAGTACTAGCTGCAGTCTTCACTATGTAATCTTTTCAGTTCATGCATATAACTGCATACACAACAGAAATTATCACAGTCAGTTTCACTGTACAACCACAGGTAGAAATGAATGCACCTCATTAACTATCTTAATCAGTTTTAATGAATAAGTTCAGAAGTTCAGGTTCAATAATTCAGCATGAAAAATGAGGTCGACAGTGCATACCCTAGCTGTCTAATTAAAGTATAGCTCCAGATATATGTCAGTTAATGCTCCTACATGAGTATTTAAACTATATACCAAAAACTAAAAATGGAAATGTAATGGTTAGCAAGGTAATCATAACATTCCATCTTTAGTGTGCATTTTATGTGACTCCACATAGACATATAAAGCATTTTTTGTATATAACTTGCAAAAATTAAGTGTGCTTCGAGCTAGAATTACATTACATTATCCCTCTCCTAGGGAACAGGTTTCCCATCCATGTGAAGCTAAGTTTGTCTATTACCCAGTTTAAGCACAATCTAGACAAGTGGATGGGGAACAGGAAATTAATTAAGTCCCTTATGGACAGAGGTAGCTTATAAATGCCTGGCCCTCAGTGTCCTATTTGGATGCAGGACACCATTATTCTTTTGGAAAAAAACTTGGCTAGGTTTAGAAAGACCCCTTGGGTCGTTAGTCTAGTAACAGTCTATGAATATATAAAAAAAACTGTAACATCTTGTTTATCTGCATAACCAGTATTTAGTTAATACTACTCAACAACAGAGCTGCAACCATCATGTATGAAGTACGAGCTAGGCATCTACATAATGAGAAGCAAAATAGTCAATACCATTCCTTTGCCGATTATTAAATAGTCTATTTAAAGATGGCAGTCTCTCATTCCTCTGTTCAGCATTAGAAGTGAAAATGTGTTTTACTGTGTGACTTAATTACCTTTTAAAATATACATCACAGTAAGCATTTTCACTGTCAGATAGTTAAAACAAGTACATTCTAACCACAAATCAAGGTGACAAGTCAGCAAAATAAGACAAGCATTGTGCAGTGTGACATGGTTACATTTTAAACTATAAGTCACACCAAGCATTTCCACTATCATATAGTTAAAGTAAACACATTCTGACTGGAAGCCAAGATTAGCAAAGCAATAATATGCAAAATGCCAAAGCAAGAATTCTGATGGCTGT